>NC_081562.1:53066095-53286755 GCF_022355385.1 Mustela nigripes
GCTGAAGTAGTCTCAGCCTGCTACTTCTCCGCCATCTTGACTCCTCCCTCACTAATGCTCTTTTTGTTTGCCAATATATTCTGTTAAACTTGATCTTGATGTATTTTAACAAAATTCTTTTTTTTTAAATATTAAATGGACTTTTAAAATAGGAATAAGAGAACTGTTGAGATATCTTTTTATGTATAAACAATTTTTGGGTCCCAGAAAGGTCCCCAGGTACCACATTTATTCCTTTACTTTATTCTAAGAATTAGGGTAGTAATAATAAAAATAATCAAGTTTGTTTGTCAGCCTCAAAATTTGATCATTTCACACTACTGTAAGAATACTTTTTTTAAAAAAAGATTTTATTTATATATTTGACAGAGAGAGATCACAAGTAGGCAGAGAGGCAGGCAGAGAGAGAGAGCAGGTGGGAAAGCAGACTCCCCACTCAGCAGAGCAGTCCCAGGACCCTGAGATCATGACCCCAGCCAAAGGCAGAGGTTAACCCACTGAGCAATTCAGGCACCCTGTAAGAATACTTTTTTACTGAACTTAAAAGAACTGATAAATTTAGAAGAAAGTACATTTTCCTAGATTTATTACATATAAGTTAAGTAATATATGGTGAACATATTACAATGATTATAAATAAGGATTACAAAAAAAACTTAAAAAAAGGACACCCATGTTGAGGCATAAAGGCTGGTATAATAATTATCTACAAAAATTTGTTGTTTCTAGGATCCTAGTTTTCAGTACTCTTGTTAACTGAAGGCACTTGGAGTTATACTAAAATCCTAATATTTGACTCTTAATAACATAGCAAAACATCACTGTCATAAGCTGAATCCAGGATTGCTCCTTCTTCTACTTAACAAAACTCCTCAGTGGTATAATCTCTGCTAGAAAATGTTCTATGCTTTATACATACACAGACCTTTTGTAATTTCCTTGGATAATCCTGATTTAATTTTATTTTATAATGGTTAACACTTAAAAGAAAAACTTGAAATTATCAAGCAGGCTCTCCAATTACAGATTTAAATTCAATCTTGGAACATGAACAACTTCCTGAATTTGAATTAATCCACATGACCGAGTTAATTATCCTCAAATGGGCCTTCCAGGTTAAAAAAAGATAAAGATCAACATTTAAACAAATACAGATCATGTTCTAGTATGCCTGGTCATTATTTGCTTATTTTAAGAACTACCTCTTACTGAGAATGTTATTAAATACCTTTGCAAGTCTTCTTTACTTTTTACTTAAAAATTATTGTTCTTCTCCTCAATCTTCAGTGAAACGAAGGAGAACAAATGGAATTAAAAACCCCAAAAAGTGGCAAAGGCCTCAGAGACTCTAGAACTTCCATGTCCTAAGGAATTGCCATAATCCTTGATGATACATGGGATACAGACTCTCCCTTATAGATTAATAACAAGCTGCCCCATATGGTAGGGTGCTTCCCTATTATGAACAGATACAACTAGATACAACCAATCTTATTAAATAGGTATAAACACTTTTTCTAAAATAGTCACTCAACACATCCCTTCACAATGTGGACATGGAAATTTAGTCCTCTCAAAGAAATACCATAAAAAAATATCCATCTCTGTCTTTTGAAGGAAAAGATCTAAACTGGTAACATAACAACTAATATTGCAGTAAAACTCCGAAGTGTTGGTCCTTGGATGCATGTTTCCCACTTAAGAAGACAGCATCTTCTCTTTAACACCGTGTATCATTTTGTTTTGATCACTGGTATCCACTTTCCTGGAGGAATTTAAAGTGTAGGTTCTTAAGTGTCCTCTAAACAGAGGCAGCTATAGGGAGTAGAAAACTTCCATATAAGATGATAGAATAAAATTAATTTTTTGCTTCCCCACCATCAGATTTCTTTCTGTTTTCTCTTCTCTAATCTTGCCCACTATTGTATTTTAACATCCCCTATTGACTGACTGAATGATTTCCCAAAAAAGCTCCCCCGAGGGAGTCTTTCTCCATCTTTTTACTGTTGACAAACTGTGGTCTTTTGCCACTCAAGGAAAAACAAAATTTTCTTATGCATTTTCTGACCATAGCTACCACTTTGAATGAAGTGATAGGTGTGTCTATCAACCTCCATCTCTTCCTGCTATAGAGCATCCAACAGCTGTTTCTTTAAAATATGCATTCTCAACAGGGGTGATATGGTCTCCAAGAGAGCAAAAATAAGTTCTCATGGGTTGAAAATGTCTTAGTTTTATATGTATAAGCATGGTTATACATATAGTGCATAAAGAGGTATACAGCATATCTAAATTTTTGGTATTAAAATTTCTTGGGTATGACAATTAGAAACAAAATGTCCAAAAGTGCTCCTTAGGGGAACAAAACTGAAGAAATATTGAGAAACATTGGAAAAAATATTTCAAAAGTTAGATTTTCTTTTGCAGGTCTTGTCTGGTACTTAAATTACCCTTACATTACTAATTATAACCTTTAATCTTGTAAAAATTGGGCCTTGACTCCCTCACACCCCTCCAACAGAATACTTCTCTTGAGGTCATTGCATTCTTTTTTTTTTTTTTTTAAAGATTTTATTTACTTATTTGACAGAGAGAGAGAGATCACAAGTAGGCTGAGAGGCAGGCAGAGAGAGAGAGTGGGGGAAGCAGGCTCCCTGCTGAACAGAGAACCCAATGTGGGACTTGATCCCAGGACCCTGAGATCATGATCTGAGCTGAAGGTAGAGGCTTAACCCTCTGAGCCACGCAGGCACCTTGAGGTCGTTGTATTCTTAGCAGCTAAATCCAGCCCATTGGAAGTCTACTAATTTCAGAACTATCATTAGTAAAATAGTGTCTCTTCTGTTTTCTCAGTAACACTTCAGAAATGATTTAACTCTACTCAGAAAATGTGACTGCCTTAAGGGACAAATGATTGATTCATTCCTGAAATGAACGATACTTATATTACCAGTGGGGACTGTGCTCATCTAGGGGCTACAACTTCCTATATGGATATGGACATGACTTCTACTCTTAAAACTCAACAAGGGCGCCTGGGTGGCTCTGTTGGTTGGGTGTTGGCCTTCGGTTCAGGTCATGATCCCAGGATCCTGGGATGGAGTGCCACACTGAGCTCCTTGCTCAGCAGGGAGCCTCCTTCTACCTCTGCTTGCCTCTCCCCCTGCTTGTGTGCTCTCTCTCTGTCAAATAGATAAATAAAATGTTAAAACAACAACAACAACAACAACAAACCTCAAGAAACCATTTTAAATTCACAACCAAATTTAGCATGCCTATGATTACCTCTTAAGGAACTCCCAAGGGGGTGGGTGTTTGTGCCATAGCAAATCTTCCTTCTGTACCATATAAATACATTCAAGTAAACAGTCCATGACTAAGCTAACGGAAAAAACCACCAAGGTCTCTGAAACTGACATAGAAAGGATATTGAGAAACGTTTAAATGGTCTGATGTGGTTATCTAAATTTCCCGCTTTGTTATCTATTTCAATGACTAAGAGAGTTTTGCTGTTGGCAGATGTCTGTGTTGGCCATTGACTGCATTTTATCCAGTTTTGTAGATGCCACCGCACATCCATTATCACATCACACGATTCCACAACTTGTCACTGCATGGAGGAGTAACTCTTCATCCAACTGCAATCAACATTTTCTAGAAAATCTCCTGATTTGCAGAATTTCAGTAATGCTGAAGACCTGAAGACCTGGGCATCACAGATTAATGTCTTAATGGCTTGAATTCTTCTGCCTTTAACCAAAAGCGGGGGACTAAATAGAAAAAACCAAACTGCCAGCTCTTAGCTGGTGTTCCTGCTGAACATAATCATTTCATGCACTGCAAACACAACCTAAGATCACTCTGGGATCATGTCAATGTGGGACAAGAGCAAGGCCACTCCTAGTACTAGTACTACTCATAGTACAAACTCAAATCAGAACCTTGTGAAAACTCTAAAACTAATCAAATATCTCCCTATTTCAGAGACATGCATGACTCCAGCTTCTTTCTCAAGCTCAGGTCTTGCTACGATCTTCCTGCTTCCTACATGAAAACTACTGAGAAACCTTCAGCAATTACACAGGGTATATAAGTGAAAGGAATCTCCAAATAGCATACCTAGACAAAGTTTGGATAAAGACAAAAGATCTGTATCCATAGGAGAAAAAAAAAGGCAAATATCACTAAAGTCTTAGATATCCCTGTACACCATCCAGGGTCCTCCTCCTTCCACACAGGCATGCTTGGTCTCTGGAACATGAAAATGAACTGCCATGATGTGGGTATGATATTTGGTCTCAGGGAAATCAAGGGACAAGTCTATTGAGAGGATTTTTTATCGCCCACTGGTCACATAGCTGAACTGGCCTCCGAAACCAGGTTAACCTTGTACAGAACATCAATCTGTATATTTTCAGTGAAAATTGGAGTTGAGCTGATAGAGGGCATATGCATGTGCTTCTTGGCATGTTAAACCTCACATAATAAATTATTAACTAGCACACTTATTCAGGCATCTCTGGAAATGATGATAGGGCTACCACAAAACAGCTGTAAATTAGCCCTATCCCTCTACTACACTCAATAATCAAATTGCCCTATGGACCAAAATGCTAGTTTCTGAAAGTATCTAATCCAAGCAAGGCCATGCTTTGACCCTTCCTTAAATCCCCTAGCATAAGGCCAAATCCTATAACAAGTCCTCCCTAATACTCTCCTACTCAAATATTCCATTATGAAAGATAGAGTTGACTCGCAGTTGAACTGGACAAGAACAGCTATAGTCTCTGAGAACTGTTGGTTGTCTGTCTTTAACTTTCAGCAGAGATAAGCACAGTGAGATTTATGATGTGCTATTGAAACTTCAAAACTCCCACGGTGACCCCTGGGGCTAGTTTGTTGATGGTTTTCAACTAGCCACAACCCATTAGGCAGCCTGACAATAACGTGGCCAATGGGGAATAAAAACCCAGATGGGAACTTCTGTCCTGAGCTTTCCCAGAACTACAGTTCCTTGCATAGATACTGATAGTTCAGTTTGGAAACAGAATGCAAACTATGTGTGAACAAGAACCCTGGGCTGACTGTGCCCAGAAGTCTCCAGAATCCCAAATGTTTGCCTACATCTCTTTCTCTGGCTGGACTGTGTATGTACCTTTTAGGTAAAGGGCTTACGTAAGTATGCTCTGTGGAGTCTTGGAATTGCTCAAATATCCAAACTGTCAAAAACTTTACACCTGTGGATTCCTATGGTGTGTGTACTGCTTGCTATAGCACACAATCAATACAGCTTTAACTCATATTTGTCCATGCTGAGCGTGGAGCCTGCCTACCGTGGGGCTCGATTTCATGACCCTAAGATTGAGACCTAAGCCAAAACCAAGAATCAGAGCTTAATCTACTGCACCACCCAGGCACCCCTCCCTTTTACTTTTTGAACAGAATGTTTAGAGAGAAAACAGATGGAACCGTAGTATACGGCTTTGTTTGGAAGAGTATAGTAATATGTCATTTTATATATAAAAGAAGGCCTATAAGAATGTTTGGGGTCAGGGTTAAGGAGAACTGAACTGCTCTGCATTAAAAAATTAAAAGACTTAACATTCTTTCTTCTTTCTTTTCTTTCTTGTTCCCGAAAGATAGTAACTTGGACAGCTGGAAATGGTGCAGTAACCTAGCTAGCTAGAGGCTAGCAATGAAGTATAAATGTAGCCAAAAATCTATCCTCTTCCAGAACTCTCGAAATATAAAGAAGAATAAAAAACAAAACCAGAAAACTTGCATGGTTACTGGAAACTAGAGAGAGTGTCTTCCATGTGTATATGAGATAGTGCAGGAAGGTTTAAAAAAAAAAAAAAAGAAAGAAAGAAAAGGAATGATGCAAAAAGGAAGGTCTTGATCTGCTGGTCTCTATTTAAAAGAGCAGTAAGCCCAGGGGAATTGTTTATAAGACTCTTCCATAATCCCACTAATACTCCTTTGTTTTAGGATAAAGTGTAGATCAGCAAAACCAACAAGAGCGATCATGTCTGTTTTTGGATTTAGCTGACACAAACTGAAAATCAGCATATCATTAAAGCTATCTCTTAAGAGAGAATGATGCTTAGTAATAGCCTATAAAATTGTCCTTTTATTGTAAGAACAGGCTAGAGGTGGGACTGGAGAATGGGGACCAGCGATAAGCACACAGATTTTCTTCCAAGAACAAAAACCAGGCTGGTCGCCACTTCTGTGCTCTAATTACTAGGAGACTACAAGAGACCGCCTACAGAGGTTTTGTGTCTGTTTGTATTGAGATTTTGACCTGAGATATTTCCCCTAACAACATTATCAAGTTATTCATGGATTTGTTAGGGGTGAGAGAGAGGTCGGCTTTGTGTGAAAAGTTGGGATCCAGGCCCAGAATAAAGACCACCAGAAGGAAAGCAGCAAGCACAAAGCAGTTGATTAAAGAGAAAATACACTCTCGAGTGGTCTATAACCGCAGCTGCTTCCAGTCTTTTGGGAAACTCCTTGCACAGATTGTCAGGGAGCGTTTTTGACCTTCCAAGTGTCCTGAACAGTTGGGACATCCTTTCTCCAGCAGATGGGTGGTACCCTATATGCAAATGAATTATAATGAGTCTAGGAATTACCCTGGAGAGAGGTGGAGGAGGAGGGCTCACATTCTGCACCTGTGGTTTTTGATCTGTCAGGCCCAGGGTCTCGGAAGCCACAAGGTCTGGATGTTGAGCTTCTGGTCATATAAGGTGTCATTCATTTATCACCATCCTTGCCTCCTTCTCCTGTCTCTATCATTCCGCCTCAGGGACTTGAGACCCTGCCTCGGGACCTTCCTTCCACAGCTCCTGTCTAGCTTCTACCTAAGCTAATTAAAAAAGTAGATAATTCCTTGTGTTGGAACAAGATATTTCCAGCATAATACTGACTCAAAACACTTATAATTAATGCAATTTTTGGAATACAACATTATCTAAATGTATATATGAAAAGTTCTTTGGAATTTGTGTATGAAATAATAAAAGTGGCTACTTCTGGGTATCAAAAAAACAAACAAAAAAAAGAAAGTAGAGCTGATAATATCTTAACTACAAAAGAAAAATCACCATTTGACACCCTTCCTCTTTCCTGATACCTTTGGTTCCCTTACCTCACAGGGAACCGCCCCTATGTGGTTTTCCTTCTTCTCATTCGTGTCTCGCAAACAGTGTTTGTTGATTCTTCTGCTTCCGTTGTTCAGTATTGGGGTGGCACCCGGGCGAAGTCCTAGGCCCTTCTCTTCCCTGTAAACATTCCCTTTCTCAATGGTCTCCTTTAGTTCCTCAGCTTTATAGGCTAACGACCTCCATATTTCCGGTTGCAGCCCAGAGCCCTAACTGGCAATGTGAGTATTGAGTAACATGCTAGGGATCTAGTGAGCATCTGTGTCCCACCTGTTCAAAACAGATCCCTGAATCTACCCCAAACCTGTTTCTGCTCAAAGTCTTCCTCCATCCATTTCACTTGATAACACATCGCCTTCCAGGCTAAGGCCATACAACCTGGAGTTATTCCCAACTGTCCTCTACTTCTCACATAGCACACTAATCCGTCAGGAAACCCTATTAATTTCTCCTTTAAAATATATCCAGAATCTAAGCACCTCTCGCCACACCCCCTGCTGTCACCCCACTCGGAGCCACCATCCTTGCCTTCCCACGTTATCACAGCTGCTTCCGTACCTGTTCCCTCGCTTGTCTTTGCCCTCCAGAGTCTCTTAATACAGAAACCACAGGGCGCCTGGGTGGCTCAGTGGGTTAAGCTGCTGCCTTCGGCTCAGGTCATGATCTCAGAGTCCTGGGATCGAGTCCCGCATCGGGCTTCCCTCTCTCTCTCTCTGCCTGCCTCTCCATCTACTTGTGATTTCTCTCTGTCAAATAAATAAATAAAATCTTAAAAAAAAAATACAGAAACCACATGGAACATTTCAAAATGTAAACCAGTTCAAGCCCTTACTGTGCTCTAAACCTCACAACGGCTTCCCATTTCCCACAGAGGAAAAGCCGAACTCCTTACAATGACCTATAGGGTTTGTGCCGTCCTGCCTTGTTATCTTGCTGACACCAGTTCCTGCCACTGCACCTGCATTGACTTAGCTCCCGCCCATCTTGCTGTTCCTGGAATGTGCTGGCCCTACTTTTGATTTTCATTGGCTCTTCCTTTTTACCTGGATCTGCTTTCACTGTGATAGTCTCTTGCCTGTCTCATCTACTCTCTTCAAGGTTATGCTCAATATATCTGCCATTGACCGTCTTTTTTAGTAGAGCAGTCTACACCACCAGTATCCCTCACATCCATCACCTTTTGTTTCCTTTTTTTCCTTCCTTATTATTTAACACCTTTTACACGCGTACTTATTTTTCCTTGTTGTTGTTATTCTAAACATTAAAGAATGGAAGATTAATGAGGTCTGGGGTCTTTCTCTGCTATGTTCACTGACATATCCTAAGTGACAAAAATTGGCAGGCTTGTAGATAAGCCACTATTTCTTCAATGAATAATTGATTCTGAATTTTAATGTACCACAGTACAGGTTATTAATATCTATAGAAATGTTTTAAGATATATGTGGAATATGTAGAGTCAAAATTACGTTGGGAAACTTTGTCATCCCAGATGCCACATTCTATAGAGTCACTTGACTAAAGATTCATAAAGATACAACACACTGCAATACGAATAATAAGGCAGATTCATGAGCTATTTAAATTATGTACCTCAGAGAATACACCATTTCTTTTTCAAAAAATACAAAGTATAAATTTAAATATATTGTCATTATTTTAGAAACCACTAAAACATTGAAAACAAAAAACTCAATGCTTGGAAAAAAAGTAGATCACTCCTCTAAATAATTCTTGAACAAAAGAGAATTTCAACAATAATTTATAATAATTTATAATAATTGATATTGACAGCATTGCATAATTTTAAGTATAGGATTGGGGCCAATTTCCTACCCAGAAAGAATGTCATTGTCTTGAGTGGTCTTGTTATCGGTAGATAAATTAAATATCCAATAGTTTAATTCACTTATGTGTGGAGGCCAAGAAAAACTAGGCTGTACCCACCTCGAGTCTAGCCCCGATGTAAGTACAGCCATCTTGGCAAAGCAAAAACTGGCACCTTGCACCCCCTCTCCACTTGCTCCCCTCCCCTTGGTAGTATGTGTGAGATTCCTCAGCCACCCCTGGCGTCCCTAAAAGATAAACAAATAGTTAACTCAAAGAGATCACAATCCTGCAGGACAGGAGTCTCCCTTGGTTTACAAATGTCCCAGTGATTTACAACAGAAGTTACCTTATCAATAGCCTGATTTCCAGAGGCACATAACTCAATTCCTCAAGCCCTAATGTCACCCTCCCCTCCATAAACAAAACTGAAGGAGGCTGAGGTAGAATAAAAAGTAAATAAAGTTAAATTTCTTCTAAACCTAAATCTCACTAACAAGGACACTTGATAGCAGGTATGTGACATTCCACCAGGAGACTCCCAATTGTCTTTATGTTAGTATCTCACTAGAGGGAAAGTGGCCTTGGCTTGATAGTAAACAGGACTTCAATATCCTGACAGTCTTCTTTACCCCAGTAGCCCTCTGAACACCCCTTTGTCCTCACCCACCACCGAGTCCACCCTTACTCTGCCTTTAAAAACTCTGACTGTAATCTGGCTCGGCGTCCAAGTCCCTACTCTGCTGTGTTGGGTATACTTGGGCCCAAGCTTAAGCTTGTCAAATAAAGCCTCATATGATTGCATCGGTGCTTGGCTCCTTGGTGGTCTCTTGGAGGCAAAAACTCGGGCACAACATTATGCAGGATAATACAATTTCTGTGGCTGGATTAGGACTTGAACCCATTTATTTTCTCATTGCTTAATCTATATTACACTTCTGTTCAGAAAAGACTTTTAGAAAAAAGTGATAGCTCGCCAACATCTCAGAGCTCCTATCTCATCTCTGAAACAAACAAAACAAAAAAATAAACAAAGTGGGGATGATTTAAAAAGTCATATAGCACTCACATGTAACACTGAGAAACAGTATTTTACAGATTGAGACATTTTGTTGAAAAGATATGTATGGTAGTAGAGTAAACAGAATAGATATCCCTTTAAACCAGGATTTTATTTTTTATTTTTTTAAGGAAAAAGGAAGGGGTTCTAAAAACATTTTGGGAAAATTTGGATACAAATATATCTTAGAATATACATTAAATAATTTTTAATTTGCATAGATCAATTTCTATTGTGTGCAGCTTACTTTCAAATCATTCAGAAAAGAGGGTAATAAAAAGCAAAAGAGAGGTAAAGTTCACATGGAAAAGTTGTAATAAGTGTTAGATCTAGGTAAGGAAAATATTGATGTTTATTGAACTTTTTTTGTAAATGTGAAACTTTCCCTCTGGAAACTGCATTTTTATTTCTTTATTTTTTAAAGATTTTATTTATTTATGAGAGATAGCAAGAGAGCGCGTGCACTAGGAGGGACAGGAGCGAGGGAGAGGGACAAGTAGACTCTGTGCTCAGCCCAGAGCCTAACTGTGCTCCATTCCAGGACCCTGACGTCATGACCTGAGCAGAGACCAAAAGTCAGAGGCTTAACCTATTGAGTCACGCAGGTGCCCCAAAACTGCATTTTTACTGTTGCAGCTGCACACGATGGTCACAAGGTGGCGGTAGACTCACTTTTGAATTTTCATACGGACGCTTCTGCAGTGAAAGGAGCTTCCAGAAAAGCATACTTCCTAACACAACATCTTCAATAGAGAAATGTGTAAAAATCTCGGAGGTAAGAATCACAGAGAAAATTCACACTTAAAACTGAGAAGTTAACATTCACATGGGCATTCTGGAAAGTAGAAGAGACACAGAAATAGAAAGAAGCAAGGACTGATTGGGAGAAATCTAGTATTTAGTCCTGGCTCAATTAATGCTTAATCTGTGACGTATCCAAGTCAACTATAAGTAGCTTTCACATGTAAAATGGAATAAAAAGTTAGACTCAGGGATCTTTCACTTTCTTTCCAGCTGTTAAAAAAAAAAAAAAAAAAAGTCCTTTCTCTTTTTGGTTCAACTTGAATATGGTAAATATCTAATAATGAACTACTTGCATCTTAGTCCTCAGAGACATTGACCCTGGAAGCCAATGCCTGATAAACCCCACTGACATTCTGTTGCTCTGACAAGTTTCCTGTGGAGAAAGAAACATAGTCCCTTGTAAGATATATACAAGTATGATTGCAGATGCCATAAAGTATTCGTGGGCACTTATCGGTTTGTAGCACATGGATAGGTATTTCTGAAAGCGTATGTACATACACTAGATTTCTGTAATTGCTACTATAGAGACAGTTCGCCAGAGCCGATTTTCCTCCTCTGCTCCTATGCATTGCCGTCCCATATGTAAGCAACGTGGAGAGAGTAAAGCAACAAGGCTAAGAGGGATGAAGAGGCAGTGGGCAACAGGACGTATGGTAAAGATCTGGAAAGATTTAAATGATACATTTCTTTGATGGGAGAAGGAAATAGAGCTGGCTCTGAATCAATTATCTTGTGCATTTCATCTTTCTCCGACTGCATGCACCAATTCATTTTGTTCATGACCCTCACTAACATTCTGACAGCTGTACCCAGGAGGCTGGTGTCTTTTTACTGTTTTCTGGTAGCTTCCAAAGCAACCAGATCATCCCTCTTCTATCATGTCCACTGTTATCAAACTATTTGCAACTCTATCCCCCCTTGAAACTAAAGTCCATTTCATAGGAAAAACATGTTTTCGAACTGACTGACAAATTTTATTGATTGAAAGTCCCTTTTATTTCCCCCCCCCCTCTAATTTTTGGGGATAAAGTCATAGAATTGTTGAATCCTTCCATTGGAAAATGCCTCTTGGACATCTAGAACTGATATCCCAATTAACAGAAGAAATTTCTGCATATACACTGTGTAAAGTATGGTACAAATAGAAATCATTTTGAAGGGCTATATGTAAATTGAGTAAAAAGAAATAGCACCAGTCCTGCTTCTCTGCTCCTCCATTGTACCCATGCCCTTTGTAGGGATACTTGGCACCTCCTCCCATTAAGATCAGAAGTCTACTATCCCCACTCCTTGAACTGGGCTAGTTTTTTTACTGGATTTGTCTAACAAAACGTGGGGAGAGTGACAGAGTCTACTGGCAAACCTAGGCCCCTCTACCTCTTGGAACTCTCCTAGCCACCATCTGAATAACTTGAGATAACCTGATGGAGAATAAGAAATGCCTGAACCTGCTGGCCAAGTGGACAGTGAGCCAATCGCCTCACAGGTAACGAGGGTCCCCCAGCCCAGTCAGCCTTCAGATGCTTGGTCAGTAGCCCAAAGGTTCATGAGTGAGCCCAGGCAACATCAACTGAACTAAGATCAGATCAGTAGAAACTTCCAGCTAACCATTGATCTCATAAGCAAAACTAAATCAAGTTTTAAGCCATGAGTTTTGAGGTGATCTGTCATGTTAGAAAACCTAACTGACTCAGGTAGCAAGTACAGTTGTACTTGTACTTATTGTTTCTAGTATAAATCAGTTTTAGCATTGTATAATTCCATTAATTAAATCTGAAAAATTTAATAATAATTTGCTGCTGACTTGCTTGCTCTGATTTGATTGGTTAGAAATTTTGGATATTATTTTGGTTTGTTTTAGCAATTCTTCCTCTGGGTTGCTTTTGTCTCTGTCTGATAACTCCAATGGATGCTAATTCAGGAAAGAATATTGATAAGCCAGAAGCCGCTCAATTATACACTATGTAGTGTGAAAATTTTAAAAGAAATACAATGAATGACTCTAAAGACTGTATTTGTCTTAGCATAATAACAAAATTGAGAAATAAGGTAATTGATAATAAATTTAACACAAGTATGTGACCAAACCTGAAAGTGCTATAAGATTTCACAAAAATCAGCATCTCCTGCAGCTCAAACAATCACAAGGTGCTTTATCTAAGGTAGAACTTAATTGAGTCTTTAAAAATACTCAACATTCCCAACAGGTTCAGAGAAAAGAAGGGCATTCACTCAGAAAAACAGCACAAACAAAGGCATCCTCATCCCATATGCTATATGCTCTTGAAACATCATTTTTAAAAGATTTTATTTATTTATCTGAGAGGGAACACACACGCACGCGCACGCATACACACACGCGCACACACATGCACGCACACATACACCCATGAGTAGGGAGATGGGCAGAGGGAGAGGGAGAAGCAGGGTCCCTACTAAGCAAGGAGCCCAACTCCAGGCTCCACCCCAGGATCCCGGGATCATGACCTGAGCTGAAAGCAGGTGTTTACCCGACTGAGCCATCCAGGTGCCCCTTGAAACTTTGTTTTCTTAACTACTTACAATTTCTTACGAAATAAACTGACATAGAATATTTATTTTTCTTTTTAAATCATTATTCATTCAGTATTCGCTGAGTATCTGCCTGACATCTTTCTAGGTTCTTGGGACACATCAGTGAAGAGACAGGCAGAGGTCACTGTGACTGAGGAGCTCACTGTGATGAAGGGATCCACCCTTCCATTGCTGGTTGGCAAAAATCGCTTCATGTACAAAGGAATCATTCATTTAAATCACCCTGTAATTGCATTAGCACCAAACAAGAAGTTGAAATAGGGGCACCTGGGTGGCTCAGTCATTGGGCTCTGGCTCAGGTCATGATTCCAGGGTTGTGGGATTGAGCTCTGCATCAGGCTCCCAGCTCAGAGACTGGAAGGCTGCTTCTCCCTCTCCCACTCCCCCTCCTTGTGTTCCCTCTCTCACTGTGTCCCTCTCTGTCAAACAGATAAATAAAACCTAAAAAAAAAAAAAAAAAAAAGTTGAAATAATGTGTAATAATTGGGTACTGCCTTTTGTGCTTTCAGCTTGAAGAATCATTACTAATGAATAAAAGTATCTGAATACAAACCTGGAGAAGAAAACAAGCTATCTGGAGAGCTGTTTAAGTAGAATTGAAGTACATTTAGAGATTATGCTTACTGAATGTCTTTGTCTGGGAATTGTAGCCGTGAAGTAGTTCCCTATTTCCTAAAGTTATTGAATATTTTGAAAATTTCCCATGAATCACAAATGATAGATCCAAAGCACACTCTCGAGTATACAGTGTTCGAAAGTTTGTTTTGAAAGGGCCCCACTAGATTATGTTGGGGTAGATGGAGAGGTAGATACGCAATCGCCTTCATATACTTGGGAGATCAGATTTGGGTTCCAGCTCTATCAGTGGGTCACTTCCTAAATGCTGACAAGTCATTCTGTGCTGCTTTTATTATTTTTGAAAAATGGTCTTTTTAGAAAAACTGTTGTTTTAACTCAGCCATCCACCCTGATAAGGTTTGAGGCAACAGTTCTAATCAGTAACCACAGATATTGGTGAGGAAAGCTTTGCTTTGAGATAACGCCAGTCCCCATCACCATCTCACTTCAGTCACATTAGAGACCCCAAGCAAGGACCATCTTGGCAAGCCCATTCAATCAACAAATCTGATTGTATAATAATTTATTTGTGCAGGAAATACTGAGAACTTACTATGTGCCAGAACCACACATTGTTTAATAATGCTACATAGGTCCTTCCTCTCACAGAGTTCATGATTTTCTTAAAAGATTTTGAGAGGAAGTTATTTACTTTGAGAGAGAGAGAGAGTTAGAGCATGCATGAGTTGGGGCAGAGGGAGAGGGAGAGAGAATCCTCAAGCAGACTTGCTGCTGAGCATAGAACCCCACATGGGGCTCAATCCCAGAACCCTGGGAATTATGACCTGAGCCATGATCAAGAGTTGGCCTACCAAAATAACAATAACAAAACAATAAACAGATAAACAAAATAATTACCCCATTTCATGTGTTACGAAAGAAATAAGGCATTGCAATGGGACAGAATGGAAAAAAACTTTCCTGATATAGTACTATTTATTGTTTGTTTGTATCATTTATCCATGGCAAAATTCCTTAATTTTTTTTTTAAATTTTTAATTAATTATTTATTTTTTTATTCGAGTACACTTGACACAAACATCAGTTTCAGGTGGTTTTTTTTTTTTTTTTTTTTCCTTTGTTCTACTTTTTCTTGGTTGGAGCAGAACAAGCTCAGCCTGGAAACCACAACCCAAACCAGTTAAGTCCACAAGGTGGCAGGATGGAGTCCACGGCAAACAAGCGAAGTGCAAGAGCCGGTTACTTGCAAAGCAAAAGAATCTCGGGCCTGGCTGCCTACACATCTGGGCAATGACTTTTAAAAAAGCTAAGCTAATGTATCAAGAATATCTTATTTTTAGTTTTTTTTCCAACATAAGGGTTTTTCCGCAAGAACCACTTAAAATTTTTTTCAAAATTTAAATTCAATTAATTAACATATAATGTATGATTGGTTTCAGAGGTACAGGCCTGAGATTCATCAGGCTTATAAGATACCACGAAAACTACTTTTTACCATGCACTGCCCCTATAGCAGCAGGCTGTGAAATGAGTGTACAGGAAGTAAAACGGAAGCAAATCTCCAAAAACGGTCTTCAAATCTCCAAGTCATGGTGGGGAAAATAAAGAGAAGGAATCTCACTGGTCCAGCCTCAAGGTCCATCTACTGTGACATGAATAGACTACACTGTGTCATTACTCAGCTTAGCTCACGATATTAAAACAAGTCAGGGATTTCCTTTTCTTCTTTTCATTGTTCTGTCTTGGTACTTGTGCAGCGTTAGCCAGGAGAGCTGTGGAACCAGCCTCAGAAACATAAAAGCAATTCTTATAATATAGCAAAGAAGAAATGTACTTGTATTTTGGAAAAGTAAAGAGAAATAAATTACAAATTGGGGGAGACAGAGAAGTTTGAAGAAACATCCAGAAAGGAATTAACATTTGATTTAAGCCATCCGCAACTACTCTGGTTTTTCTAGTCCAAGCATGAAGATGTGTGAAAAGAGGACCTCACACTCATGGGACAACACGTATTATACTTTGAAATCATACAACATCAGGAAGGATTTGGAGATCGGTAAGGAGCCTGCACACAGAGCTTATGGGCCACATAGCGGAAGTGTAGATGGTAGATCTTAAATGATGTACCAAGTATTTGGTACATATTTTAGAGTAGCACTTAGTTTATGTCAGTAAACACTGACTCAAGTACTGTAACCAGAATTGTTTCTTAGATCTAATTTTTAAAAAAAATTTTCTTAGATTAACATATAATGTGTTATTTGTTTCAGAGGTACGGTCTGTGATCCATCAGTCTTACACAATTCATAACACTCACCATAGTAGATCTAATATTTTTTAATGTGCTTGGAATATGGTTAGACATGCTTTCCTCAGGGAGCTGCACCTTCCTAGTTCGAGTCTCAGAGATGATCTCTGGTATCCTATCCAATGATAAATTTAATTGATCATCTGATACTGCAATAGAAAATCCTGGTGACAGAAACTAACTTTTTGGAGTAAGTTTCATTGTAAAACTTTCTTACAGATGTGTCCATTAAGAACACTTCATTTGGGATCTAACAAGTGTAAGAGAAGGAATAGATCCATGTTTGGAATGAATTCTAGATTAACTGGATGGTTTTAGAGCACCGTACCCTATTCTCTTTGGAAAGTTACACTGAGGGGTGCCTGGGTGGCTCAGTTGTTAAGTGTCTGCCTTCGGCTCAGGTCATGATCCTAGGTTTCTGGGATCCTAGGGTCCTGGGATCAAGCTGGGCATCAGGCTCCCTGCTTGGTGGGAAGCCTGCTTCTCCCTCCCCGATTCCCCCTGCTTATGTTTCCTCTCTCTGCTGTGTCTCTCTCTGTCAAATAATAAATAAAATCTTAAAAAAAAAAAAAGAGAGTTGGGCGCCTGGGTGGCTCAGTGGGTTAAGCCGCTGCCTTCGGCTCAGGTCATGATCTCAGGGTCCTGGGATCGAGTCCCGCATCGGGCTCTCTGCTCAGCAGGAGCCTGCTTCCTCCTCTCTCTCTCTCTGCCTGCCTCTCTGCCTACTTGTGATCTCTCTCTGTAAAATAAATAAATAAAATCTTTAAAAAAAAAAAAAAAAAAAAAAAAAAAAAAAAAAAAAAAATTAAAAAAAAAAAAAAAAAGAGAGTTGCACTGAACATCATTTCAAGGGATGGAAATCTACATTGTCAATTACAGAAACACATTTTTTTTTCAGGTTTCTGTTCTTTACAGGTCTCTTCTTCAAAAGTGACAAACACTTCAAAGTCTAAGTAATTTCTTTCTTAACTTACATAAATGAATTATACTTTGGGTTTTTGACATATTCAAAATTGTATATTAACAAGTATTATAAATCATTATGGAAAACAGAAAGTCAAATGTTATTTTGGTCATCATAGTATGTACTAGAATTTATATAATTCAAATTGGCATTGAATGATTAGAGTAAGTGTATATCTATTTTCCAGAAATTTTATTATAAGTCTCCAGTATTATTATTTATTTGATCTCCATAGAAGATGTGGCATGTTTTAAAAAAAAGTTAACACTCATGTAATTTATCTGAATAAACATTTCCCTTTTGTTGAAAAAAAACACTTATTTTCCATTAAATAATGGAGAATTTAATTGCATATTTCTTGCAGCATGAATGTGAGCCATAGAAAGGAGACATGGAAAACAGAAGTAATGAGAAAAAAAATGTGAAGAACATTGGAAGGGCGGGAAGAGTGTAGATCCCTTTCTGAGATTCTTTGGTTATGAGATTCTATCAGAGTCAACAGAATGGACTTAAGTCAATGTTCTGCCACAATCCAGTTGTGTAATGATATGAAAAATCATTGGCTATGAAATAGTCACAGGACTTTAGTAATCTTTTACTAAAACTATTCAAGAGGTGAGCTAAGGCATAGAGGAAATTGATGAAGGACACACATATATGTCAGGACTGGAAACCATTTCTCTCAGTTGTTCTGGGCTTCTTTCCATAGAAAATCACTGTATCTTAAAAATGATACATGTCGGGGCACCTGGGTGGCTCAATCGGTTGAGTGTCTGCCTTTGGCTCAGGTCATGATCCCAGCGTCCTGGGATGGAGCCCTGCATTTGGCTCTCTGCCCAGCAGGAAGCCTGCTTCTCTCTCTCCCTCTTCCCCTGCTTGTGTTTCCTCTCTCACGGTCTCTTTCTGTCAAATAAATAAATAAAATCTTTTTAAAAAATAATACATGTTTTCCCCATATATTTGTTTCCTCATTCATTTAATAAGCAGATTAGACATGAACTTCTGTAAGATCCACAGTTCACTTTGCATTACTAAATACACATTAGGCCAGTTTAGCTGTCTATATAGTTGAAATTGCAGAGACATGTAATGAAGAGTAAAGAAATTGAGAGGGAATGTATAGTCAAGACTCAGAACATACTTTATTTCTGACAGGTTTTAGTTCTTTTTGGCAGATCCATCGATTTTCTGTGTCACAGTAGTCAGAAACAATTCCTGTCTGTGAGATGAAAACACAGCTGCTTTCTTGAGTAGAACCAGTAATTTGTAATCTGTGGAGCAAAAGAAAAGCTTCCCTTAGTGTTTCGGATTTTCGCACATAATCAATTCTCCTCATGTAGCCAGTGTCTCCTGTAAATTTCAGGCAACAATGGGATGCTAAATTATTAAGTATAGCATAAGTACACAGTCACAAATATAATGGTATAAAATTTTTCAAAAAAATATTTCATTTTTTTATTTATTTAGAGCACAAATAGGGGGAGGAGCAGAGGGAGAGGGAGAGAAACTCCCAAGCAGACTCCATGCTGAGTGTGGAGCCTGATGTGGGACTCAACTCTGGGCTGGACATGGGGCTCAATTCCATGACCCTGAGATCTGAGCCACCAAGGAACCCTGAAATAACCCTTTAATTTAAAGCTCTACCTATCTTTGGAACTTGCAAGTTCATCTTCACTGGAAAAGCATCTCCTCTAACAAGAAGCTTCATAATAACATATACAAAGAAGACAAGCTTTGGAAACTGGGATTCTCTTCTTATTCTTATTCTATCATTAACATATCATGTGAAATTTCATTACTGAACTTCAATTTTCTTAAATATACAGGACATAACCACTAATATTTGGGGGAGACATTGAGATGGCACATGTGAAAGTATGACAATGCTTAAAAGTAAATGTAAATGTAAAGTAAATGTATTAAGTATGCAGTGAGTGAGGAACATACAGGGTCTACAGATGGACACAGCTAGGAAAAGACGCTTTCTTTGTATGGCATGTGGTCAGAAGTTTCCTTTTTTCCCCATTCCAGATAGAGGTTGGAGGGTGTGTGCTTCAACATGCCATTAGTTCCAACAAACAGGAGGTTTGGGGTTCACTGCTGGTGAGGGTGAGAGTGGAATAGGCAGCATTAGGGTCAGGTGCCAGGAATGGGGTGAGTTCAAGACTCACGTATGTGTTTCAAACCGAGTGGAGTGGTGGCTGTGGACAGGGTTCTGTCACAGCTTTTCTTTGTTACTTCATTGCATTTCTTCATGCAGTTCCTTGGTCCTCAGTGGCCAATCTGATTCTTCCCTAGTGTCTGACACTTTTGTCAAATTATGAACTTCTCTCAATGGGGCTATTGCCGAAATCCACCATGTTTTATTTCTTCTATCTTTTTGATCCCTTCTTCAGCTTTCAAGATATATTTTTTAATGCTCAGATGGACAGGCCAATGACTGTCTTTCCAAAAGGCTATTAATGGCTTCCCAAGCTTTCTTTGACCAGATCTCAGATTGGCTCTCTAACCTTATCTCATTTAATCCCTAAACAGTCCTGTGAGAAAAATTATCATCACTCTCTATTTTTCTCTGTACCAGCAAGCCAGGCTGACAGTTAAAATGAAGGCAGAATCTGATGCCTTTTCTACTATAACCCGATACCTTCTACATTTATCTGATCACCACCATCTTACTCAAAGCATCATTTTTATTCCAGAGTAAAATGGAATGTTCAGCTGAATTTAATTCATCCACTTTACCTATATTTCTGCTCAGAGACACTTCAGTATGTTTTTCAATTTCATTATGAACCTCAGTAAAATAAGTACACATATGTTAAATTGAATCAACCAAAATTAACTTTTACTGTATGTCTTAAAAATTAAAAGTAAGTCAGTATCAAAATTTCATTTATATGTAAAGTATAGGATATAATACCCAGAAAGCATATAAAAATATGAGGACAGATTTTTATGTGTGTTTCTGTGCTCTGTGTGTGTGTGGTATATGTGTAGAATACATGTGGTGTATATATGTGTTGTATATGTGTAGTGAGTATGTTTTGTGTGTGGTGTGTGTGGTGTGTGTGGTATATGTGTGATGTGTGTTTGGTGTATGTGGGTGTTGTTTTTGGCGTGTTTTGCTGTGTGTGTTTGTGGTGTACATGTGGTGTGAGGATAGATTTTATTTAACAAAATGAGTATGCTTACCTTTTCAGGACACTTTATTTATTTATTATTTATTTATTTTAGATTTATTTATTTTATTTTATTTATTTTATTTTTTTATTTATTTATATTTGACAGAGAGAAATCACAAGTAGATGGAGAGGCAGGCAGAGAGAGAGAGAGGGAAGCAGGCTCCCTGCTGAGCAGAGAGCCTGATGCGGGACTCGATCCCAGGACCCTGAGATCATGACCTGAGCCGAAGGCAGCGGCTTAACCCACTGAGCCACCCAGGCACCCTAGATTTATTTATTTTAGAAAGAGTGAGAGAGCACAAGGGGGAGAGACAGAGGGAGAGAGAATTCCACGCAGACTCTGCTGAGCACAGAACCCAACATGAGGGTCTGTCCCGTGACCCTGGGATCGTGACCTGAGCCGAAACCAGGAGTCAGATGCTTAGCCAACTGCACATCCCAGAACACTTACTTTAAAGTAATATTTTAAAGAATCATATTTGAAACAATAGTTTAGAACATGGGTCAAACAATGTGAAAATGATCTAATGAAGCCAGCTTTTTTTCAATGTTTAACACTTTCCACTACAGCTTTGATAAACTTGAACATGCTCCTGTGTTTTAAATTTCATGTTTTTTCCTCATATTCCTCATGTTTTTTGAATGGTAAAAAATTTTAACTATAATTTATGCAAATTTGATTGAATCAAAGACTAAAAAATGTGACATAATATCTCTTCTGAAAAATTTAACAAAAAGTTTTTTTTAAGATTTTATTTATTTATTTGACAGAGAGAGAGATCACAAGTAGGCAGAAAGGCAGGCAGAGAGAGAGAGAGAAGGAAACAGGCTCCCTGCTGAGCAGAGAACCTGACACAGGACTAAATCCCAGGACCCTGAGCCGAAGGCAGAAGCCTTAGCCCACTGAGCCACCCAGGTGCCCTATCAAAAAGTTCTTTACAGAAACATTATTGAATTCCTACATGTTTTTGCTTCTGATGAAAAAAAAATACTCTTCCCTTGTTGTACAATTAACCATGAATTCTGTTAAAATATGTAATTTACCTGTGCAGTATCAATTCAGATTAATCAAGCCATATTTATCCCATTAATCAAGCCATATTAATCCCATTTCCTCAAATAACTGTCTCCTTTACACCACTAGTTAAAATACACAGCTGACCCTCAAACATGGGTTTGGACTACACACTCTTATGCATTTATTTTTGGATAAATAGAATACATTTTTCACGTTTATGCTTTTCTTTTTGGATAAATAGAATACACTACTGTAAAAGTCGTTTCTGTTCTTATGATTTTTAAATAACATTTTATTTTTTCTATATTGTTGTAAGAATACAATATAGAATATATATAGCATATAGAATATGTGTTAATCAGTAAGCTTTTGGTGTGTCTGGGATCTGCACTCTGATATTTACTTTTTTTTTCCCTCTTATATTCACTGTTCCACGGCTGATTGTGACCAACCAAAGCATGTTGTCCCACAACTTGAAAAACACTACTTAAAAATTTTTGCATGCTAAAAGCCACCAGCTAGAGATGTTTAATTTCATGTGCCTCTCCCAAAAAAGTTACTCTGTTTCTTGTCTCCACTAAAACCCTTTTGCAGATTAAAATAGATATTGCTATGATGTCTTTTCACATATGGAACTTTTCAACCAACCAACTTCAACATCATTCATCTTAGTCTATTCTGAACCTCTTAAAAATTTCTAAACTAAATTAAAACCACAAAACTCGATCTTCCATAACAGTATTACTATCGTGAAATAAAACCTGATGTACAGTGAATATTCAAATTAGCTGGTCTAATACTCACACATTTGAATTTAAAAATGAGCCATTAATCCACTTCCATTTCTTTTCTGATAATGTTAATCCAATCCAAAATAGCATTCCCTTTTCATTTATCCAGTTTTGTATGAGTTTCTACCAATGAAATGGAAAAAAAAAAAAAAAGGTTGAATATTGAATTGGCATTAGCTATTCATGGTTTGCATTTTTCTACTCGTTCTCTAAACCAGAGTTCAAGTGTACCTAGTCTATTATATCTTTCCTAACTCCCCATCAGAGTTAATTATTCTTTCTTTGTGATATTATTATGTCTACATTTATACTCTTATTGTTGTATGCATCAAATAATATTCAATTATTTGCTTACACCTGTGCATAGTCTCTCAGACTGTGAGCTTCTTGAAGTCAAATTTGCTACTTCTATCTGCATAGAACATTTGGGCTAAAGTCAGAAGATCTTGGTATGGTTAGAAAAAAGTGCTGAGTTTTACTAAGGTATCTTATTTAATTATTTACCAATTCTTCCTGATCTTGAATAAGCAGCAAACTGGATTCTTTTGTGGAACAATCAATCAGACTGTCATTCCAAGTGTTGGGAGCACGGGAAAGAAACAAGCATTTTTCTTGGAGTAGATGCCATTCTCCTGGGCACTTTAACAGGTTTGATTTCTCTGAGGTAAACAGAAAGAAGAAATAACTAAGTGTTATATTTCTATCCTGTCTCCACCCACCGCGACTAATCATACATGTACAGGTCATTGTAAATGCACAGAAGTCTCTGATTCTCACTGTGAGAACAACAAATGAATTTTATTATAATTTAAGGTTTTTGAGACTTACTGCTCATTCTGGTATCAAGAAGTGCAAATTCACGACCATGAACTATATTGAGCATAAATGGAATTACAGTTATATTGAGCATCAGTGGAATCATACATAGAATATTAGAATAGGGAAAGACCATCAATGTCATTTAAGCAGCCACGTCCTACTTTTTAATGCACTGACAGAATAATTTAAGTCCACATAATCAGATGGTGGTAGAAGTCAAAACTATTCCTGAGTTTCCTGTAATAATAATTCCTACTCAGCACTAGGTCTGACTCCAATATGTAGTTTTCCAAAAAATGTTTATTTTAAACAACATGCAAACTGCAAGGTAGATAATAATTGATTTCACTAAATTAATGACAAATTCTATGGAAAATTTCTTATTGCCAAATTATCTATTTGCTAACTTCAGGCCAAAAAGGACAATAGTTAACTTTTTGACATGCTCATTAAGATCATCAAATATTTCATGTGAGCCCTAGTTTACTTTTTAATGTGTTATTTGACTATTAATTATTGAATATTCTAGCAGCAACTTCTCATGAGGGGGCATGAGCTGGTGATTAAGATCATAGACTTTGATGTCTGGCCACAGGTGTAATTTCCGTTGTCACCTCTTACTAGGTGACTAAACAATTTACTTATCCTTTCCTTTTCTCAGTTTTGTCAAACATAAAATGAGAAAAATAATGCTACCTTAATGTAAGGTTTGGTATCTGTCAAATATGGGCTATTATTTTTAGGAAGTTCAAGCTACCAAATTACCTTTTGTTTCATTCTTGTTCTCTTGAACATCCACTTGGCTTTCCTCTATTGATGAGTTTCGTCTTAAGAGTATCACTAATAAGTAAGGAGAAACCATTAAGAAGATTAAATGCTGAATGTGGTGAAATGGATATGTTATATTGATCATGTTAGGAGACTGTATTATCTCAGCAAGGCTGATAAAGCAAGATAAAGCAATAGTAATGTCGTAGCAAAGGGTCTAGAACACAACATATGTGTTAGAACACAGCATACATACACAAACAAACAAACAAACAAGAAAACACATGGAACAGTGAACTCACACAGACACTGACTTACCTGCTATCTACTCTTAAGTTGTTTAGACTCCTGACCAAGCTTTTTTATCTTCAAAATGAATATAATCATGCCTACCCCATGGGAGAGATCGCCTAGTGCATTCTGGAATTTAGTAACACTTAAAAAACTGTAAATAGGGGAAATTTTTATTTCTCTTTGCCATTGTCATGTTTTTATTACAATTGTGATCATTTACAGGTTCTGGGAGCACATCTGAAATACCTCATGAGATGATCAGAACAATTAGGAAGAGAAATGTGAAAGGCGAAAGTTTGCAGAGGAGGTTGGGGCCGAGCATTGTGTAAAACGTTGTTTTGTAATTGTTTTTATTTACTAGTCTTTCACTAAGTCTGAGGTGGCCAAATGATGTTGATACTCCAGTATTTGTGATAGAAATAATATAAGTATTCTGAAGCAAATGATCTTGAATCACTTACCTGAAACACTCAACCCAATCACAGTCAAAGTAAGAACAATAATGGCAGTACAACCAAGTTTCAGAGCAAACGGATGCCAAGATGAACCTTGACAGATGTCTGAGAAGTTAAGAAAATACACTCAGTTAACCCAGTTGAGTACATCTGGTATAAAAAGCAAGGGCGTTTGGGATCACATATAGGCAGATTCAGGTTGGGAGCTGGGAGCAGGGAAGAACATTTATCAGACATATTAGGGTCCCAGGAGGTGGATTCTCAGTCAGATCCAGCTGAGGCTTTGTTCATTGATAAAACAGAAATATTTATGCTTGTCTTATGGACAAATGATCACTGTAATCAGGTGGGATAGATGTGGAAAAGGCTTGAAAATTGCCAAGCGCTGGTGTGAAAATGAAGGACATACCCTATTGTAGGGAGTAAGTCAAAGGACTTTGTTTAGAAAGGATGGCCTTCATCCGGTCAAGGTATTTTAGAAAGAGCTCTACTGAGGCTCTATTTTGTGTTAAGCACGATTTTAGGTTCCGGTGATATACTACAATTCTGTTCTTAGACATGGATTCCTCTACTTTATTGTTATCTAAAATAATTATTTCCAACTTGAGTCAGATGCATGACATTAAGGAAGAGTGTTTTGTGAAGCTGCATATTATTTTCAGTATTTCAATGAATGTAACATAGCACAAACTTATGTCTACGACATTGCATATTCTAACAAAATATCAAACACATTTGTATTTCTCTGTAATCATATCTTTTGTAATATATTGTATATCTCATGTTCATCAGAAATTGTGATTGTATTAATTAATGAAATGGAAGCCTAAATTAATCATAACTTTATCAACATATTTTGGTTCTCAACATCTTATTTATTTAATTTTAAAAAAGATTTTATTTGTTTACTTGACAGAAAGAGAGCACAAACAAGGGGAGCGGCAGGCAGAGGGAGAAGCGGGCTTCCTGATGAGGTAGCTTGATCTCAGGACACTGGGATCATGACCTGAGCCAAAGGCAGATGCTTAACCGATGGAGCCACCCAGGCATCCTGGTTTGAGACATCTTTTAAGTTTTGGATTTATAGGGAAAAATCACGAGAGTAATTTTCTAATAAAAATATTTATCCCACAATTCTTTCAGGTCTTGACTCCAGTGTCATCTCGCCATCACCTTCTGTAAATATTCCACTTGATACAGTCCCCTCCCCCAAAACTAAATTCCACTTCTATTTTTTTATTTTCCTCAGTTGCACTTAATATCATATGAACTTTTTACATATACTTAGTTCTTTGTTTATCTGTGTTTATAGTAGTATAATATAAATGTAATAAAGGAAAATCTTTTTCTCTGTTTTGTTTACTGCTTAGTCTCAGCACCAATAGCATGCCTGGCACATAGGAGGTGCTTATTTTCGAATGAATGAATAACCTCTAGAGGAATTTTGCCATCACCTTGCATATTTTTCTAAGGGACCAAACGCCTTGGCTGTGACAAAATAGGTCACTGATCACATCTCTGTCTGGTTTTACTGACTCCTTTGTTTGTGCTCACTATTTTACAGTAACCACAGCCTGAAAAATTTGGCCAAGAAGCTCAGTAGTGGTTTCATAACAAATGTAGTATCAGGTCAATGGTTTTTAATGACACATTTTGTTTTTTCTACTTTTTTAGGTTAGCTTTCAGGATGATATTTTGTAGGATAAAAATATAATCAGACCAGACAAATTTTCTGGACCACTGATTTGGGGTTATAGAATAGCTTTTGAAGAAAATCTCCCTGCCTCTTTTCTCTTCCCTTTTTTCTGACATTCCCTTTCAACACGATCTTCCTTTCTCTCCATTTTTGCTAGATCTAAATAGGGTAAAAGAACTCCTACTCTGTCCCATAAAAAAATAACTGTGGATAAACCAAATCCCAATTGTAGTTATCAAAATCGTTCAATTTCCCTTAACCACTATATGGACAGTATAGTGAAACTTATTTAGTAATCCCTAAACCTTTTTTCCCAATTTAGAACATTGATAATTTAATAGTTGCAAGCCTATACCAAATCATCCTAAAAGGATATAGCCCACATGCTTAGCACAACATGAAATGAATATCTGGTTAGATAAAAATCCCAATATTACATTTGGTTAGATTTCAGAAATTCATGATAATTTCATATGTATTTTCAGCCTCGTTCCTAGTCTTTTTTCACCCATGTCCAGATCATGGCATCCCTCACCCATTACTTCACATTACACTTCCCCATTTTATTCCCCTGCCACAGAAAAGTGCTGATTTCAACAAGTATCAAATAAGTTCGTTCATTAATGGTATTCTCTAGTGTCTCATGGCTTATCTCCTTCTAAACTGTAATACTTTTTTTTTTTAAGATTTTGTTTATTGATCTGTCAGAGAGAGAGAGAGTGAGAGTGAGCACACAAGCGGTGGAAGTGGCAGGCAGAGCAGGCAGAGGGAGAAGCAGGCTTCCTGCCAAGCAAGGAGCTTGATGGCAGGACTTGATCCCAGGACCCTGGAATCATGACCTAAGCCGAAGGCAGTGGCTTAACTGACTGAGCCACCCAGGCATCCCTAAACTGTAATACTTTTCCAGTATCAAGTTTCAAAGTCAGAAACTATCACATGGTAATTATATTGAAGTCTTTGATCTTGAATATGATTTTCTTTCAGAAAATTTCTCCCCCTTCTCTTTGGAGAAGGAAGGATGTTAATCATTAAGCTTGTACTTTACATTGTGAAAAAATACTATAGAAGTGAATTCATTAGAACTTAATCTTAGTATTTTGTGGAGGGATTTGGAATAATATAGACTGCCATTACAAGGTAATGGCAGGTAGTAATGTGTCTGTAAAAATATTACTTTGTTTATACGTGTAAAATATTTCTTCCTGGTTTTTAAGGCTCAGTAATAGAAGTGATGTTCTATGTTCACACTAGTGTCTTTAAAAAAAAAAGATTTATTTTTGTATTTATTTGACAGAGAGGGTGAGTGAGCACAAGCAGGGGGACTGGAAGAAGCAGGTTCCTCACTGAGCAGCCTCCTTGATGGTGGGTTCGATCCCAGGACCTTAAGATCATGACAGGAGCTGAAGGCAGACACTTAACTGACTGAGCCACCCATATGCCCCCACACTGATATCTTGATAAAAAATGATATCTATAAGGTCTGTGCTTTTCTGCACAGTTACTGTTACCTACAGACAAACTATGCTGCACCACCATAACATAAATATAGGACTGCTGCTCATCCTCAGAGCAGTGATTTAAAATCCTAAATCCAAGAAGAAACTCTGGAAGATAAAACAAAGGCCAAAAGGAAAATTAAAGGTACCTACCTTGAGGAAGTGATGGGGGTGATGAACTTGTAAGGCAAGAACCCCTGGATAGGTTTAAGTCAGCATATACCACTTGTCCATCCATTGCAAACAGGGGCATATGGCCCTGAACTTGTGTGTAAGGGCAGACTCCAAGTTCTGTGAATGAAGATCAGCAAAAGGAAGTGCCCAGTCTGAAATGCTTTGTTGTCTCTCTTGTATCCCCTCCCACCCACACTTTTAGCTGTGGGTTTTCTCCGTAAATTAGTGAGACAATCCACTTATTGGGTGTCCAATATACTTAGATACGTAATATCTACCTTGCTTAATAACCTGGTCTGTATGACAAAATTCGGACAAAATTTTGTCGTTATCTTTCTAACCATTCCTTTTGAGTATCTTTCTCGGGGTCAGAACCAGGATGAGGCAAATGAGACATTCATTTAGGAGTCTCCAAAAAGACTCAGTAATCAAGATAAATAATTAATTAATTCAATGTTGCAAAAAATAAACATTCATGCAAAAAGTGGCAGAATGCCTTTTAAAAGCTCTAAATTCTTCCTGAAATATTTGTGTTCCAAATAAAGTTGCAAACTATGGAAAAGGGCATCTAAATGTGGAAATGGCCACTTGTAAGATAATTTTTTAAAAAAGTATCTATAAACCACTCTTAGCTTAGTTCTAAAGGCACTTGTGAGTATAACAAAGTTTCTATGTAAGTAAAAAAAGAAATTGAAATATGCCAGAATTATAGAAAGTGGAGCACTTAAGTCTGTGGAATTTCCTCTTTCAAGAATTTTTGGGTATAGGACCTTGGATGTCACCAAATCTGACATTCCCACTATACAAATGAGAAGAGAGAAAACCAGGAGTTTCCTCAAAGTCACTTAATGTAATCAGGGCAGAACCTGTATCAAATGCTCAAAATCACTGGATAGTGAAAGCAGTCTCCTGGTTTTGACTCCCCAGAAGGCAGGAAGTGTCTGTTCACAGCAGAAAGTTTTCTTTCTTTCTTTCTTTCTTTCTTTCTTTCTTTCTTTCTTTCTTTCATATATTTTTTTTATTTTTTCAGCATAACAGTATTCATTATTTTTGCACCACACCCAGTGCTCCATGAAATCCATGCCCTCTCTAATACCCACCAGCTGGTTCCCCCATCCTCCCACCCCTACCCCTTCAAAACCCTCCGATTGTTTTTCAGAGTCCATAGTCTCTCATGGTTCACCTCCCCTTCCAATTTCCCCCAACTCCCTTCTCCTCTCCATCTCCCCTTGTTCTCCATGCTATTTGTTATGCTCCACAAATAAGTGAAACCGTATGATAATTTACTCTCTCTGCTTGACTTATTTCACTCAGCAAAATCTCTTCCAGTCCTGTCCATGTTGTTACAAAAGTTAGGTGTTCATCCTTTCTGATGGAGGCATAATACTCCATAGTGTATACGGACCACATCTTCCTTATCCATTTGTCCATTGAAGGGCATCTTGGTTCTTTCCACAGTTTGGCGACTGTGGCCATTGCTGCTATAAACATTGGGGTACAGATGGCCCTTCTTTTCACTACATCTGTATCTTTGGGGTAAATACCCAGAAATGCAATTTCAGGGTCATAGAGAAGCTCTATTTTTAGCTTCTTGAGGAATCTCTACACTGTTTTCCAAAGTGGCTGCACCAACTTGCATTCCCACCAACAGTGTAAGAGGGTTTCCATTTCTCCACATCCTCTCCAACACATGTTGTTTCCTGTCTTGCTAATTTTGGCCATTCTAAGTGGTGTAAGGTGGTATTTCACTGTGGTTTTAATTCGAATCTTCCTGATGGCTAATGATGATGAACATTTTTTCATGTGTCTGATAGCCATTTGTATGTTTTCATTGGAGAAGTGTCTGTTCATATCTTCTGCCCATTTTTTTTTATATGATTGTCTGTTTTGTGTTTGTTGAGTTTCAGGAGTTCTTTATAGATCCTGGATATCAACCTTTTGTCTGTACTGTCATTTTCAAATATCTTCTCCCATTCCGTGGGTTGCCTCTTTGTTTTCTTGACTGTTTCCTTTGCTGTACAGAAGCTTCTGATCTTGATGAAGTCCCAAAAGTTCATCTTCGCTTTTGTTTCCTTTGCCTTTGGAGATATATCTTGAAAGAAGTTGCCGTAGCTGATATCGAAGAGGTTACTGCCTATGTTCTCCTCTAGGATTCTGATGGATTCCTGTCTCACATTGAGGTCTTTTATCCATTTTGAGTTTATCCTTGTGTACGGTGTAAGAGAATGGTCGAGTTTCATTCTTCTACATATAGCTGTCCAGTTTTCCCAGTACCATTTATTGAAGAGACTGTCTTTTTTCCACTGTATATTTTTTCCTGTTTTGTCTAAGATTAATTGACCATAAAGTTGAGGGTCCATATCTGGGCTCTCCTCTCTGTTCCACTGGTCTATGTGTCTGGTTTTTTTTTTTTTTTTTTTTAATGCCAGTACCATGCTGTCTTGGTTATCCCAGCTTTGTAGTAAAGCTTGAGATCAGGTAATGTGATGCCCCCCCCCCCCGTTTTTTTTTTGTTTTTCAACATTTCCTTAGCGATTTGGGGTCTCTTCTGATTCCATACAAATTTTAGGATTATTTGCTCCAGCTCTTTGAAAAATACCAGTGGAATTTTGATCAGAATGACATTAAAAGTATATATTGCTCTAGGCAGTATAGACATTTTAACAATGTTTATTCTTCCGATCCAAGAACATGGAATGGTCTTCCATCTTTTTGTGTCTTCTTCAGTTTCTTTCATGAGTGTTCTGTAGTTCCTCAAGCACAGTTCCTTTACATCTTTGGTTAGGTTTATTCCCAGGCATGTTATGGTTCTTGGTGCTATAGTAAATGGAATCAATTCTCTAATTTCCCTTTCTGTATTTTCATTGTTAGTGTATAAGAAAGCCACTGATTTCTGTACATTGACTTTGTATCCTGCCACGTTACTGAATTGTTGTATGAGTTCTAGTAGTTTGGGGGTAGAGTCTTTTGGGTTTTCCATATAAAGAATCATGTCATCTGCAAAGAGAGAGAGTTTGACTTCTTCATTGTCAATTTGGATACATTTTATTTTTCTTTGTAGTCTGATTGCTGTTGTTAGGACTTCTAATACTATGTTGAACAAGAGTAGTGCGAGTGGGCATCCTTGTTCATGTTCCTGATCTCAACGGAAGGCTGCAAGCTTTTTCCCATTGAGGATGATATTTGCTGTGCGTCTTTCATAGATAGATTTTATGAAGTTCAGGAATGTTCCCTCTATCCCTACACTTTGAAGCGTTTTAATCAGGAACGGATGCTGGATTTTGTCAAATGCTTTTTCACAGCAGAAAGTTTTCATTCTGTTTCTGCTTTAGCCACACACAATTATTCCTTAAATATTACTGATAATTATGTAGAGTAAGCATGTATGGGAGTTGAATGACCCAAAAAGAAAAATATGACATTTGTAATTTTTAAAAATTTTATTTATCCAGAGAGAGAGAGTGTGTGAGTACAAGCAGCGAGAGTGGCAGAGGGAGAGGGAGAAGAAGGCTCCCCATTAAACAGGGAGCATGACGGGTGAGGGGAGTTTCAATCCCAGGACCCCAAGATCATGACCTGAGTGGAAGGCCTATGCCTAACCCAGTGAGCCACCCATGTGCCCCATTACATTTATACCTATGCACCCTTAAGCTGATGGTGAGGAAAAACAAAAGAGGTTGCTATTTTTAGAAACATATGAAAAATATGTGTCCATATATTATAAATATATATCCAGCATTGTTGCTGATAATATTCTGAATTTTAAAACTTCTAAATATTTCTTTTCATTTTCTCGTGAGAGTTTGATTATTAGAGTGATGCACCAATGCTTATCCACCATTATTTAGAAGGTGGATGTTTCACCTTTCCCCCAAATTCTGAGTTTTGAGTATGATATACTGGGTCATTAAAACTAGCTTAGGTTGATAATACCATTATATGCACTCTTCAGTGACTCAGTGCCAATGTTCTTTAATTATCTGACTATTTGGTAAACTAAGAGTCACTTTATTTGTGCTGTGATATTTGGTTTTGTCACATACTTCACCTAAATTTTTAGAGTAAACATAATCTGCCAGGATTATGGAAGGGGATACTGGGTTATCTATATAGAACAATCATTCCTGAATTTTAGTATCTATATAAGGAATACCTGGAAACTTGTTAATAATGTAGAATCTTGTCACACATACTCTTCTCTTCCTAAGATAAAGTTAGTCTGATATGGGGGTTGTATTAAAAACAAAACAAAACAAACAAACAAACAAAAAAACCATCCCAGGTAACTGGGGTGGTTCATGAACCACAAATAAAGAAACACTCATGTAGCAAGTAAAAAGTGTGGGGACATTTGAGGAAGATCAATAGAATTAACAGAAGTCTGTTAATCAGGGGATTTAAATAGATGCTTTTAGTTTAATAAAGCTTAATTTAAAGTTATGCAGCACCAGTATGCCTGGGTGCCTCAGCCTTCTGCTCAGGTCAGGATCCTACAGTCCTGGGATGGAGCCAGGAGTGTAGGGCTTCCCCTCAGTGGGGAGTCTGTTTGTTCATCTCCTCCCTATGCTCATGGACTCTCTCTTTCACATAAATAAGTAAAATCTTAAATAAAGTTACAAAACATGATTGTGACTATTAGGAATCCACAATGGCCATGTGAAAAATAATTCATTTGAATGTTCCTTTCAGAGTCTTTCCTTAGCTTAAAGAGAAGTCGGAAGAAAAAAGGAGTCTTTACTTGTGCATATATACTATCCATTGATGGTTCATTTTGCTTGTTACAGCCATCTTCACAATCATCTGTCACGAAAGACCCTTATTGTGTAATCATTATTGCATACATATAAAATAAACCCTTCATGGGAATTCATGGGAGAATGTTTTTAGTTATGTTCATTCTATTCATCTAGATGGCACTTTTGCAAAAAGGATATCAGAATTTAGTAATATACTGTCATTATATATGTGTATATGTTATATGCATATATATGTCACAGTACATATAGTGTATATATATATATATATATATGCACACATATACACACACATACAGAGTAGGCAGACATATAATATATATGATGTTAAAGTTAAATATTTCAGAGAATGAATTATTACAAACTGTGAGATTTAGAAGGTATAATAGTAGCAATAATATTGAGTAACTAAAAAAACAATAAAGAAAGATTTCTTTTTATTGTATCACCTATTTTGGCTTTGAGCTTTTCTAGGTTAATAGTGGGAGTTGGAGTGGGCAGGAAAAGAGGTTTTAAAAAAAGGTTACTTTTGAATGTGAAGAAATATAATAGAGGCCAGAAGATAGCTAGAAATGGAAAAACGAGTGGTAAGAGAATAATTTGGTGCAAGAAGATGAAAACTCAAGAAGCAATATGTGGTAATCATGAGACTAGAGAATCCATTCCAGGCTTATTATATATATATATATATATATATATATATATATATATATATATATAAAAGCAGACTAGGAAGCTACAGACCCACCTTCTTCCACTATATTAACAAAAATATATGGGCCAGAACACCTCTGTAGGAGTCTAGAGACCAGCTGAGAAACTGCAGCACCCAGGCTATTATAAAACCAAGAAAACATTCCACCAAAAGATGTAGGATAATTCCTAGCATTTGGTACACTCATTAGTGCCCTTACCCTTACACAGCACATTGTGGAGACATTAGGAGGAAACCCCATGTAACCTCCTTCAAGACTGAGGGTGGAGGGGAAGAGAGTGGACCATGTACCCAACATTCTGGATTGTCTGAAGGCTACTCTATTAACTGGTTTCTGTCTTGGCTACCTCAGAGTTTTTAGGGGACCAGTTCAAGATAAGCTACTCAAAACTGAGGGGAGCAGCAAGCAGGGCTACAGTATTTCAGGCAGATATGGGAGGAAAGGAAATGAAAAAAATTATTCCATTTATAATAGCATCAAAAAGAATAAAATACTTAGGAATAAATCTAATTAAGGACATGAAAGACTTGTATGTTGTAATCTATGCAACATTACTGAAAAAAATTAAATAATAATTATTTAATAATTATTTATTTCCATAAATAAATGGAAAGGCAGCCCATGTCATGTATTGGAAGACTTAATATTGTTAAAAAGTACATACTGCATAAAATAATCTTTAGATTAAATGTAATTCCTATCAAAATCCCTAAGATACCTTTATTTCCTCATGAGTATAAAGAAAAATGGGGTGCCTGGGTGACTCGATCATTTAAGCATCCAACTCTTGATCTCAGTTCAGATCTTGATCTCATGGTCATGGGACTGAGGCCCACGTCAAGCTCTGTGCCGTACTTAAAGCCTGCTTAGGATTCTCTCTTTCTCTCTCTCTCTATGCCCCTCCCACCCTTAAAAAAAAAAAAGCAATAGAAAGAAATCATCCTAAAATTCATATGGAATCTCTAGGAAATTCAAATAGACAAAACAACTTTGAAAAAGAAGAACAAAGTTTGAGGACTCATACTTTCTGATTTTAAAACATATCATAAAGCTACAGTAACCAGAACAGTGTGGTACTGGTGTGAAGACAGACAAATGAATCAATAAAATAGGGAACCTAGAAATAACTCTCATGTTTTTGGCTATATGGTCTTCAATAAGTCTGCCAACACTACTCAAGGGTAAAAGAGAATCTCTACAACAAATAATGTTGGGAAGTAGACATGCATAAGAATGATGTTGGAATATTACTTATATTACATATAAAAATCAACTAACAATGTAAGTGTAAGACCTAAATTTATAAAAGTTCCAGAAGAAAACATATAGGAAAAACTTTATAACATTGAATTTGGCAGTGATTTCTCTTATTTGATACCCCAAAAAAGACAACATCACATCTAGGCAAATGAGACTACATCAAACTTTAAATCTTTTGTGCATCAAAGGACACAACAAAGTGAAAAATCAACCTAAAGTGTTGGATAAAATGTTTGCAAGTCATATATCTGATAAGGGGTTAATATCCAGACTATATAAAGAATTTATATGACTCATATACTGCAACAACAAAATATCAAAGAGCCTGATTAAAAAATAAGCAAAGGAGAGGAGGCGAAAGATGGTGGAGGAGCAGGAGACCTAAATTTCATCAGGTCCCAGCAGTTCAGCTAGATAGTTATCAAACCATTCTGAACACCTACAAACTCAACAGAAGATTGAAGAGAAGAAGAGCAGCAATTCTATGAACAGAAAAGTGACCACCCTCTGGCAGGTAGGACATGTGGAGAAGTGAATCTGTGGTGATATTTGGAAAGATAGACCACTGGGGGAGGGAGCCTCCATCAGCCACTTCCTGGCAAGTGAGAGAGCAGTAGAACACAAAATCAGAACTTTTAAAAGTCTGCTCCAGTGAGGGATGTGGCTCCAGAGGCTAAGCAGGGGGTGGAGCCCTCATGGGAACAGTATGGTCTCAGAACCATAGAAAGACCGGGGGTGTCACAGAAAGACCGGGGGTGTCTGAGTGCGGCAGAGCTCCCAGGTATCAGAACAGGGAAGCCATTGCAAACATGGAGCCAAGGAGGGGCTCTCAGCTCGGTGTTACCTTAAACCATGATCCAGGCAGAGTTGGGCCACTAATATTTGAGAAGGGACCCCACAAGTGGCAGATCCAGGGAGACTCACCTTCCTCCTCTGGGAGAAGCCATGTGGGAACACACTGGAGAAATCTGCTGGGTTTGGAGACTCCAAACACCAGAGATAGAAATGCCTGGTCACAGGCTGGGTGAGCTCAGAGCTTGGCCAGAGACCAGGGAGATGGGAGGGATTGACTGCTTTTCTCTGAGGGTGCACTGAGGAGTGGGGCCCCGAGTTCTGGGGTCCTGCAGGCCAGAGACTGGGAGGCCACCATCTTCATTCCTGTCCTCCAACATGGTATGGAAAGTGTTCAGGGAACAAAAGCTCCCAAAAGCGAATGCAAGCAGATTACTTAGCCTGGCCCCTAGCAAGGGTGGTGCAATTCTGCTTCAGACAAAAATAGACTCCAAATGGATAAAACAGGATGAGACAGGAATCCATCAAAATCCTTGAGGAGAACACAGCCAACAATCTCTTCCACCTCAGCTGCAGCAACTTCTTCCTAGAAATGTCGCCAAAGGCAAGGGAAGCAAGGGCAAAATTGAACTATTGGGACTTCATCAAGATCAAAAGTTTTGCACAGCAAAGGAAACAGTCAACAAAGCCAAAAGACAACTGACAGAACAGGAGAAGATATTTGCAAATGGCATATCAGATAAAGAGCTAGTGTCCAAAATCTATAAAGAACTTAGTAAACTCAACACCCAAAGAACAAATGATCTAATTAAGAAATGGGCAGAAGATATGAGCAGACATTGCTGCAAAGATATCCAAATGGCCAACGGACACATGAAAAAATGCTCATCACTCAGTATCAGGGAAATACAAGTCAAAACCACAGTGAGACACTACCTCACACCAGCCAGAATGGTTAAAATTAACAAGTCAGGAAAAGACAGATGTTGGTGAGGATGCGGAGAAAGGGGAATCCTCCTACACTGTTGGTGGGAATGCAAGCTAGTGCAGACACTCTGGAAAAAAGTATGGAGGATCCTCAAAAAGCTGCAAATACAGGTACCCTACAAGCCAGCAATCGCACTACTGGGTATTTACTCTAAAGGTACAAATGTAGTGATCTGAAGGGGCACGTGCACCTGAATGTTTATAGCAGCAACATCCACAATAGCCAAACTATGAAAAGAACCTAGATGTCCATCAAGAGATGAATGGATAAAGATGTGGTATATATATACAATGGAATACTATGCAGCTATCAAACACCCCCAAACCTTGCCATTTGCAACAACATGGATGGAACTAGAGGATATTATGCTAAGTGAAGCAAGTAAATTGGAGAAAGACAATTATCATATGATCTCTCTGATATGAGGAATTTGAGAAGCAGGGCAGGGGGTCGTGGAGGGAAGGGAGGGAAGAAAATGAAACAAGATGGGGCCAGGGAGGGAGAAAAACCATAAAAGACTCTTAATCTCAGGAAACAAACTGAAGGTTGCTAGGGGGTGGGAAGGGAAAGATAGGGTAGCTAGGTTATGGACACTGGGGAGGGTTTGTGCTATAGTGTCATGAATTATGTAAGACTGATGATTCACAGACTTGTACCTCTGAAACAAAAAGTACATTGTATGTTAATAAAATTTTAGGGGGACCAGGGGGACTCTGTGGGTTAAGCCCCTGCCTTTGGCTCAGGTCATGATCTCAGGGTCCCAAAAAATGAGCAAAGAACTTGAAGAGATATATCTCTAAAATGATAAAGATATGGCCAACAAGCATATAAAAAGATGATCAACATCACTAATCATCTGAACAAATGAAAAGCATGCTAATTGGTATGAAGTATCAGTTCACACAGTTAGTCTGGTTATTACAAAAAAAAAAAAATACAAGTGTTGACAAGGATGTGGGGAAATGCAAACCCTTGTATATTGTGGGTGGGATTGTAAAATCCCGCAGCAACTGCTATGGAAAATAATATAGAGGTTCCTTAAATTTTTAAATAAAACTCCCATATTAATCCCATTTTTGGGTATATATTCTAAAGAATTGAAAATAATTGAAAGAAAAGGAGTCCTAAAGAGATATTTCCATAATCATCCTCATAACAGCACTATTTGCAATAGCCAAGAATTGGAAACAATCCATATAACCCTTGACAGATGAATGGATAGAGAAGATATGTTATGCTGACACCTGTCCGAATGGCTGGAATCCAAAAGATAAGAAATATTAAGTGCTGGTGAGTATGTGGAGGAAAAAACCCTCATAAGCTGTTGGTGGGAATGAAAATTGATATAGCCGCTGTGGAAAAGAGTATGGAAGATATGAAAGTGACTCAAGTAACCATGAGTAGATGGATTCAGATAAAGATGTGAGAGACATAAATAAATACACACACACACACACACATATACGTGTGTAAATGTTTTATGTATGTATATATATATAGATAGATAGAGAGAAAGAGAGAAGAGAGTGAAAGAGAGAGAGAGATACACAGTGTAATATTACTCAGCCATAAGAAAAATGAGATCTTGCCATTTAAATAACATGGATGGACCAGAAGGTACTATGCTAAGTGAAATAATTCACAGAGAAAGACCAATACACATTATTTCACTCATATGTGGAATTTAAGAAACGAAAAAAAGAAATGAAGAAATGAATAGATAAAAATGCTCTTTTTAAAAGACTATTCATCTGAGAGCCTGAGTGAGAGAGAGAGAGCACATGAGCAGGGGCAGCGGGAGAGGGAGAAGCAGACTCCCCCTGAGAAAGGACACCAGTATGGGGCTTGACTCCCAGGGGAGTCGATGTGTAATACTGCCTGTGTTGATTTGCTAGGGTGGCCAGAACAAGGTTCCACAGATTGGGTGGTAGAAACAACAGATGAGTTATTTCCTCATAGTTCTAGATGTTAGAAATCCAGGATCAAGATGTCAGCAGGGTTCATTTCTTCTAGGGCTGGCTCTGTGTTTGGATTTTAAATTTTTTTTTTTAAAGATTTTATTTATTTATTTGACAGGCAGAGATCACAAGTAGGCAGAGAGGCCAGCAGAAAGAGAGAGAGGAGGAAGCAGGCTCTCTGCGGAGCGGACAGCCCAATGCGGGGCTCGATCTCAGGACCTTGGGATCATGACCTGAGCCGAAGGCAGAGGCTTTAACCCACTGAGCCACCCAGGCGCCCCTGTGTTTGGATTTTAAATGGCTGTCTTTTTTCTGTGTCTTCCCATGACCTCTCTGCAACTGTACCCTAATTTCTTCAAATATAAGATACTATAAATAATAAGGACACTAGTCGGATCGGATAAGGGCTCACCCTAACAGCCTCATTTTAAATTAATTACCCTTCCCCTCTATACAGTCACTTACTGAGGTGCTAAGGCTAGGATTTTAGTATATGAATTTTTGGGGGGGGTTAGGGACTATAATTCAATCTAGAACATATTCTAACGAATTTTCCACTTTTAAACTGGGCTAATGGTTATATATGGCTGCAAAAGATGGTTTAGGGTTCTATAACTGAACTTGAAATTATTAATATAAGCTGATCATACTGCAAAAATTAAAGTTTTTATGGGATGCCTGGGTGGCTTAGTTGGTTAAGCTTCTGCCTTTGGTTCAGGTCATGATCCCGTGGTCCTGGGATGGAGTCCCACATCAGGCTCCTTGTTAGTGGGGAGCCTGCTTCTCCCTCTGCCTGCCACTCCCCCTGCTTGTGTTCTCTCTTTCTCTCTTACAAATAAATAAAATCTTTAAAAAAAATTAAAGATATCTAAACACCAACCGAACCCACTATTTAATCTAAGACAAAATACAAACTTTTCGAATAGTTAATGCACTTTCTATAGCTTGTTTCATAATGAGTTATGCCAATATTGAGAACATTTTCACATTATGATAAGAAAGATACTGCACAGAAATGTTTCATGTTTAAGGTTTAGAAATTTCCACTGCAGATAAAATAGGTCAGTTGGCTATGCACAGGAAATACTTACCACAAATACCGTCCTAGAAACATTTCCATTTTTATAGCTATGGTCAGGTGGTGTGCCAGCAACACTAGCCCTATTAGCATTTGCCTGAAGTCCAACCACTAAAATGAAGATGAATATAGTTAGAACCCACATTTATAATGTGCCTGGATGGCTCTATTGGTTTAACATCTAACGTTTGAGCTCAGCTCAGGTCTTAATCTCATTGTCGGGAGTTCAAGCCCTGTGTTGGTCCCCATGCTGGGTGTGGAGCCTACTTAAAGAAAAAAACAAACAAACAAAAAACAAAAAACTAACACCTGTTTATATAACTGGAGAACTGTGGTTATTTTTAGTGTAGCACAGTTCTTTTATCATGTTTGTATTATCAAATATAGAGGAGGTACACGTGATATAAGGCAGCTGCTAAAAATCAAATTCTCAGACTTGATTTCATAAAGTGATATGATGCCCTTGTCATGTGATTATTTCAACAGTCATTTGGTCCATATTTATGAAGCATCTACTGTGTTATTTGTTGGGAGGGTTATGTAGTAAAATCTAAATATAAAATACAAATACACAACACAAAGTTAGCAACAACCAATGTAAAGTACAATTTAGGTTTTCCAAAAAAGTAAAAGCGGTTGGGTAAATTTCCAGCTGATGTGTGGGTGGTTGTGGTATGAGGATGGTGGCAAAGGTAAGAGAATTTATCTGAAGGGGAAAAAAATGGCTTAAAACAAAAGACACTTGGGTTTTGAAAACCATACAACAAAAACCATTGTCTATATTATTTATCAATACATACTTGTGGTAAATTCATAAAAAGCATGCATGCAAATTGCACCAATCTCAGATTAGATTTTAACTTTGGGAGAAAGGAAAGAAAAAAATGGCTTTGGTGGGATCTGTAAATTTTGCTTATTTTTTAACTTGATGCAAGGCAGTTTGGGCACAAGTGTTAATACATGTTATATATGTGAGGGATTATTTTATTGACTCATTCATTTAATTTTTTAGCTGCAAATCCAAAATATGTACTGGGCCATATTTTTTTTGCAATATCTTTAGTCATTTTGCTTATATGCATTTCATAATCAGCAATTTTTATTTTATACAAGTCATAATGTATTTTTGTTACTATAGCAGATTGCCCCAAATTTTATCTCCTTATTTTGTGCATGTGTTTGTGCATATGTGTTATAATTATCTTTTGTATGTGATCTATGTTTTCCTTTTCTGCATAGTCCATAAGTGCACACCCTTCTTTTGGAAAGCTAGAAGCTTTATCATCTTATTAAGGTCTTTAGTGGCAAAAGTTTATCTATCATCTATCTATCTATCTATCTATCTATCATCTATCTATCTATCATATCTATCTTGGTTAAAAATTTACATTGCTTTTGTTCTGAGTGAGTTGAGAATCCTGCTCAGTGCTTTGGAGCCATTTGTAGATCCTTTTTGTAAATTTTCTGTTTTTGTCATTTGACTATTTTTATATTGAATCATTAGAGGATATCTTAATGAATACTTAAAACTCTTAATATATTAAAGGAATGAACCCATTTAACCCAGATTAATATGTAATAGTTATTTTGTTTGTATACTCAAACAGTTAAAGGATATTACCACCTGACTCAAGCTCTTCCAATTTATAACCTTTATACTGGGCATCAATGAATGCGTTAAATCTTCCTATCACCTCCTTTTTTATAGCCAGCAAACTAGAAATATTTTTTATTTTTACATTTTTCTTTGTTGGGAAAAAATGTTTTAATGAATAGTTTATACTCAATGCAAATTTAAATAATCAGAATAAGGACGTTTTAAAAAAGATTAGTATGTATGTGTGTATGTATGTATGTATGCATTTATTTATTTATTTATTTAATTTATTTGCGAGATAGAGCACATGAACCAATTCCAGCATGGGGGGTGGGTTGAAGGAGGGGAAGAGAATTGCAAGCAGACTCCCTGCTGAGCAGAGGCCTGCCATGGGGCTCAAACTCATGACCCTGACATCATGACATCCTTGTATTGTTTCTATGTTAAAGGAAAGGCTTTCAACCTTTCACCATAGACTATGGCATTAGCTGTGGGCTTGTTGTATATGACCTTTATTATATTGAGATATCTTCTTTCTGTAACTGTTGAGAGTTTTTATTATGGAAAGATGTTGTAATTTGTCAAGTGTTTTTCTGGATCTATTGAGATGATCCTATAAAATTTTAATTTAATTCTATTAACATAGTGTTTACATTTATTGATTTGCATATGTTAGACCATCCTTGCATCTCAGGAATAAATCCCACTTGATCTTGCTGTCTGATCCTTTTCATGTGCTGTTGATCTCATTTTTCTAAGTATTTTGTTGAGAACATTTGTATCTATATTTACCAGGGATATTGCTCATTTTTCATCAGGATAATGCTGCACTCATTAAGTGATTTTGAAAGTATCTCTCCTGTCCTATTTTTAAGAAAAGTTTGAGAAAGATTAGTACTAATTCTTCTTTAATATTTGGTAGAATTCACCAGTGCAATCATCTGGTCCTGGGCTTTCCTGTGTTCTTGTGTGGGTTTTTGATTACTGATAGGATATCTTCACTTGCTATTGGTCTGTTCAGAATTCTAATTTTTTTATGATTAATTCCTAGTAGAATGGAATTTATCCATTTCTATTAGGTTATCCAGTTAGCTAACATATGATTGTTTATAATAGTCTCTTATTATTTTTTTATTTGTGTTATCAAAAGCTGAAGTGAGTCTCTTATAGGCAGCATATTGTTGGATCTTCTTCTTCCTCCTCCTCTTTTTCCCCATTCCTCTTTTCTCATCTCTCCTCTCCCCTCCCTCCTCTTCTTCTCCCTTCTCCTACTCCCCCCATCTTCCCCCTCACTCCCTCCTTTTCCTTCCCCTCCTTCTTCCCCCCTTCTTCTTTCTTCTTTCTCCTCCTCCTCTTCCTTTTCCTCTTCTTCCTCTTTTCTTTTTTCCATTTGGCCCCTCTGTGCCTTTTCATTACATAATTAATTCCATTTGCTTTTAGAGTAATTATTGATATGTAAAGACTTCATAATGCCATCTTATTAATGCTTTCTGACTATTTTGTAGTTCAGTTGTACTTTTTTCCTCATCTGCTGCCTACCTCTGTGAATTGGTGATTTTCTGTGGTGGCCTGATCTGATTTCCTTCTCTTTGTTGTTGTGTGTGTGTGTGAATCTACTATGGTTTCACACAAAAGATTTTATAGATATGAGTGCATTTTATACTGATAGTGACTTAACTTAGACAACATACAGAAACTCTACCCCTTTAGCTTTCCTTTTACGTTTTTAATATTGAAATTTCCCGCTTTACACATCTTGTATTTAAGTATAGTAGCAATAATTGATTTTAATACTCTTTTTCTTTAACATTTGTAATATGGTTCAGTGATTAATACACCATTATGTTACAGAAGTAAAGTTTTTGGAATCTGATTAATTGGAGGTTTGCATTACTGTTTTCACACTTGAAGTAGCAGTCACTTCCTTCAATCTTTACTAGCTACCTTCAAGTGAGAGGTACTTTCTGTTGATCCTGCTCATATTTTGAGGCTTTCTCTGGCCTCGTAGGATATACTTGCTCCATGCTTCTTGTTCCCTATTTTGGCATAATTCTTAAGCTTGTATATTTTTCTCCACCTTCCAACAGAGCCTGTTGGCTTTGGTAACCTCCCTTTTTATTCCTGAGGGTGGTGCTAGAGTTGAAGATTATGTTTCCTCTCTTACCTCAAAACCTAACTTGTTTTCTGCATATACTGTGTCTAATCTAGTTTCCTCTTGCTGCCCTCCCAAGGAGTGCACATAAAGAGCCAGCTACAAATTGGGCGTAAGTGTGGGTTTGGTGCTAAGGGTTTTGGGGGTGCCTAGGCACCAGTTGGGGTGGTTCCTCAGGTGAAGTTTTCCCAGCAGCTCTTGGCCAGACTTCCTACTGGAGTCTAGAAAGCAGTTAGTAGGACCGGGTTTCTTGTCTTTTTTTTTTTTTTTCTTTTCTCTAGGAACCGGAACTACTTCTTTTTTTTTTTTTTAAAGATTTTATTTATTTATTTATTGGACAGACAGATCACAAGGAGGCAGAGAGGCAGGCGGAGAGTGAGAGGGGAATAGGCTCCTTGCTGAGCAGAGAGCCCCATGCGGGGCTGGATTCCAGGACCCTGAGATCATGACCTGAGCCACCCAGGCGCCCCTAGAAACGGGAACTTCCATAAAGACTCTTGTGTCTGTAAGTATCTGCCCAAGTCAGCATTTTCCAGGCACTGTGGTCAAAAGGGATTGGATTCAGTGAACAAGATCCTCCTGGTTCCACAGCCATTTGGGGTCTGTCCCATTGCCCAATTCCTAGGTGAGTGTGACTTCTGAGTCCCTTGGCGTATGGTGCTGGAAAACACAAACTCCCAAAGCGACACTTTTGTTCGTGGATAGATGCCATGTTTTAAATGTTAAGAGAGGACAAAATGAGGGATTTTTAAGTTGCTATGTCACTTTGTAACTTTTCCAATTTAAATTTTCTCAATTTCATATTTGTTGGCTGATCAAAAGTCTATCAAATGAGTTTATACCTTTGCCAGAGGAAGAATACAGTTACATTTACATTTCTTATATTTACTTTTTTTTTTTTTTTTTTTAGGTAATGAAAGTTTCAATTGTGGTTCAGTCTTAGTTTTTACTGTTGTAAGATTTCTTTTCTTTTAGGGCACATGGTTTTTAGTCACGCTGCTACAAAGAAAGAAGTAGACCAGAAGAAGTGGTGGGCTGCAAAGCACGATTTATGCAAAGCTCCCAGAAGAGGGAGGTGATCCAACCAGAGTGTCTTAAGTCTAGGGGGTTTTTACAGGCTTGTAGGCGACCATTCTAATATGATTACTCCTCCATGCGCCTGTCACCCAATCAGGTTTTTGTCCACGTGCTCATCTACCAATCAAGTAGTTGTTCACGTGGAAAGCGTGGAGCGCTTCTTCCAGGCTGGTGAAAGATCCTTTCAGGGGTGATCTTCCTTTTCTTCTTTTTCTTTTTTCTTCTTTTTGTGAGAAATGGTTTTCAGACAAAATCTAAATACGAATACAGTTGTAAAAGGTTTGTACAGGGAAGTTTTTATTTTTGTTTGTTTTTTCCTTTTTTAAAATTTGAATTCGATTAACATATAGTATTAGTTTCAGAGGTAGAGTTCAGTGATTCACCTGCCTTTCTTCTGACTATCCTTATCATTTCATCGTACACAGTTTAATCATCATATGTAGCGCTTAAACTTCATATGAAATAAAATCATTAGTCCTAGTGAAGAATCTATAGTTCCATTCGTTTCATACAATGTCTTCATCTTTTCTGAGATCCTTATTTTAAACTATCCATTAGTTGGCTGGATCTATTTATTTATCAAGTAGTTTATTTTTAGAAAGATATATATTGTGTATGTTGTATTCAATGAGTTCCTAATGTTGTTTGGTTTTAATTTGCGTGAGAACTGAATGGATATAAGAACTTGCCTCACTCAGTATTTTTCTCATACAGTGCTGACATTATCAATTCCAGCCCTTGATGTGACTGTGGCAAAGTCTAAGGTGAGGTTGGCATGCCCCATTGTAAGCAACATACTTTATTTTTATTTTGAAAAATAAGAAGCTTTACCAAGATGTGCTTTATTTATTTATTCAATGCTCAGATTTAGTTGACTTCTTATTTCAGGACAGTTTTTTTCTGTTAATGCTTAGCTGTTTTCTACTGTGGGCTAGTCTTTAGGAATATTGAGTTTATGCATGTCAGAACTCTTTTCTTTCTTAAGAACCACTTTTATAAAATTATTTTTTCCAATTTTTTTCTCACCATACCACATACCCTCCCCAAAGTCCATTTCCTGGCCACCCCATCCCTACCACCCAGCTCCCCTCCAGCAGCCTACAGTTTGTTTCCTGAGATTAAGAGTCTCTTATAGTTTGTCTCCCTTTCTGGTTTAACCCCTTTCTAATTGTGTTGACTTGGTTTGCAGAGTCAGTATTATATCATGATATTTCTAACAATTTTCTTTTATGAGATATCAGTGGGCATTCTTATCTTTCTGATAAGAATATCAGAGGTATTTTTCACCTTCCTTTTCTGTGCTGAGAGCTGCCAGCTTATTTTTCATTTCTTTATTATGTCTTACCCTTTTAATTTTATCTGTTACAGGAGTTCTTTTTCAGTCTAAATTTGTTCCATCCTGTGTTTACCCATCTATCCATTAACAGGCATCTTGGCTGCTTCCAAATTTTCACACTTATGAATATAGCTACTCCAAACAGGCTTGGGCAGGCTTCTCAATGTCCCAGGACCTCAGTTTTTAAATCAACTAATTTGTGTAAATGCCAAGGAGCAACATTGCTGGACCATAGGGTAAGTGTGTTTTGCCAGCCTTTCTTTTCTTTTCTTTTTTTTCTTTTCTTTTCTTTTCTTTTTTTCTTTTCTTTCTTTTCCTTTCCTTTCCTTTTCTTTCTTTCCTTCTTATGATTTTTTTCTATTTATTTGAGAGACAGCAAGCAAGAAAAAGCAGGAGCCAGGGCTAGGGGAAGAGGAAGAGGAAGAAGCGGGCTCCCTACTGAGCAGGGAGCCAAATGCAGGACTGGATCCTGGGACCCTGGGATCATGACCTGAGCTACCCAGGCACCCCAAGCATATTCAGTGTATTAAGAAACTGGCAATATGTTTTTCAAAGTCATGTGTTTTTTATTATTACCTGGTGGTGAAACTTCTAAAAAAAAATCTCAGAGATTAAAATAGTCCACTGGGGGAAAAAAAAAAAGTGTCCTTGACCTAAGACTGATTTCTGCAGTTATTGTCTTGTTTTAACAATATGAACATACGTAAAGACTGCTCCAACTGGGCAAATCTTACTGTGGGCCGTCCTCAACTTTGAAATCTAATCACCCCAAGGAAATCCAAGAGAACAGGATGGAGAGAGACTTAACCCTAGGGGCAAAGCCCTGCCCCCATCTTTGTTAGGTCAGGCCATACCAGGATGCCGAGTCCTGAGCAGAATTTTACCCCCACTACATGTGTAAGGAAACCAATGACCTGCCAGCCTTCCTGTTTATGAAGTTTTGGTTTCCTGTTCTTCTATTTCAAAGGCTTTTAAGAGAATAGAAAGCCACAGGAGATAAAACTGAAAGCAAGAACTCCCTCTGGGGGTGGTCAACACTTCAGAGGAGGGGGGGCTGGGAAGCTGCTATTGTTCCTGGACTGAACAGGTGGTTGCAGCCCAGAAGCAGAGGCACTGGGCTCAGGGGGTCTGCAGCTATGGAGGGGTCCAGATCACAGATGAGAGAAAGCCACATGCAGAGATCTGCAGCCTTAAGACCCCCTCACCCCCACGAATCACATTCTTCAACTTTGTCCAGAGTTCCCCATTGGTGTGAAAGAGGAACTACCACCAGGAAAGGAAAAAAAGGGGGAGAGAAGAAAATGGCTTCTGGGTTTCTTTCTGACTTTGGCCTCAGGACCTCCCTAGCCTGGTAAACTTCTGCCCTGACCATGGCATTTGAAAAATTTGACCTGACTTCCTCCCCAGATGTTGTGAACCCCTGGCCAGCTTTCTCTCTTCATCAGAGAGTGCAGAGCTTGGAAGGGGGCAGTGAGTAGTAGAGTTCTTGGGACAGGTCCAGGGGTTTGAGGCTTAAGGACTTTTGGAAAGACTGTTGGGGAAACCTGTGTTTAGTGTTCTGGTTCCGTCTCCCCCCCACCCATTATTTCTCAGTCTTCCTTTCTCCCTCCCCCAACTCCTTGGCCTTCTTGGGTTGAAAATTTATGAAAGCTGCTCTCAAGAAGCATTAGTATTTTAAGTGGAAGGCAGAGATCCATTTGGAGCTGGCCCAGGATTCCTTCTTTCCCAAGAACACAAATGCCTCAACTTTGAGAAAGAGATTTGTCTTAAAACTGGGTCTGAGTATGCATATACTCAGGTGGGGTGTCACTTTCTTGTCTTTTCTGGGGCCACCTCTGCCCTAAGAATTGTTGCCCAGTTGTGAGCACAGCCAGTTTGCTCCTCCGGGAGATGGTAAATGGCTGGAGCATTCCAGTCCCTTTCAGGGAGTTCAAGCAAAGAGCAATCTCTCAAAGAGCCCAGCTCACTGTTTATGGCAACTTGAGCTGAGAGCCCCCTCCTCGGCTCACTGACAGTAACCTGTTTCCTACTCCCCTGCTTGGACACTACTCATTCAGGCACCCTCATTCATTCTGTGTGTCCTCAGATCCTGAGACCACAATGACCCACCTAGAATTCTGCCCTTTTCATGCCCTGAACCCCTTTCAGAAAGGGGAACCTCACTAGAGCAGATTTCTAAGTTTTCTGATTTTGTGCTCTGGTGTTATAGCACTTTCTGATAGCCGGCTCATGGAGGCCTGCCCTCACCCCCTCATCCCCCATTTATCTTCCTATATCTCCCCACAGATTCAGGCCTCCAAACCTCCTACATTGCAGAAAGCTGTCACTTTTCTACTTGTAGACTTCCAGATATGTTTTACTACATCGCAGGCTAAATTTGTGGGTGTTCAGAGTGGTTTGATAGATATACAGCTAAATTCAATGGGCCAAATGAAATGAGGTCCTCTACTCTTCCGTCATTCCATTTCTAACCAGCTGTGACCTTGATCAATTATCAAGCCCTTAAGTAGAGTTTCTTCATATGAAAAGTAAGGATAAGATACCAGTTGCTCTGCCCAGTTACAAGATTCAAATGAGCTAACAGATAAAAGTCTTTGCCAGTGTATCTGGCTCATAGTAAATGTTCAATAAATTGTTATTCTTCCATTATAACTCTCTGGAAATAAAAATAAAGTAGCAGCAATAGTTCTGCCACCAGTGTGGGGACATCTAAGTGACATTAAGTTTATCTCCATTTTCCTACTACCCCCAGCAGGAAGTCAGTGAGTTGTTCAAATCAGTTTCTGATAGAGATCATTACTGGTTGAATTACTCATTCAAAGCACATGTGGAAAACATTTCTTCATGGGAACAAGCTTGAAAAGTACATGGTACTTTTCAGAAAGTACAGAAAATGTCTGCATAATTTAGAACTTGCCCATTCTTCACTTTAAAACCATTCTGACTCATTCAGTCAAATGCCACTGAAATTCAGAGTGATCATTCTAATACATATATGATCAGGTCACTGGCTTGCATAGAATCTTTCAATAATTCCTCCTCTGCTCTTATTATACAACCCAAACTCCTAATGATAATTAAGGCCACATAATCTAATTATGTCTCCCTTTCCTTTCCATCTTTAAAATGCCTGTGCTCTCCAAACTTGATACCAAAAAAGAGAGAGAGAGAATATTATATACTAAGTAAATTTCCTAGTAGGGTAAAGCACCAAGCTTGTGAAGAGTTCGAGAAGGTGCAATTGTCAAGCCAGAATTTTTACAGAAACTCCGTGGTGTTCACTGGAAATAATATAGTAGTCACCCCTTATCTATGGTTTCACTTCCTGTGTTTTCATGGACCCTTTTTAAACTGTGGTCCAGAAATAGACAGTCCTCCTGAGATCACCTCAGAAGGCCAGTAGTAGCTTAATGCTACATCTTATTGCCTACATCATTCATCTCACTTCATCTCATCACATAAGCATTTTATCGTCTCACATCATCACAAAAGGAAGAGTGAGCACAGTATAATCAGATATTTTGAAATAGAAAAACGACATCTACATGACTTTTATTATAGTGTGTTGTTAAAATTGTTCTGCTTTATTGTTGTTCATCTTAAGAGATTAAGATTTTATGTGCCTATTTTATAACTTAAACTCTATAGTAGGTATGTAAATAAAAAAAAAACTACACAACATAGTATATATAGAGGGCTTGGGACTCTCTGCACTTGCGGACAATCCACTGGGGGACTTAGAATGTGTTCCCCATGGGTATGGAGGGATTGCTGCATTGCTGTATTAGCAGTTAGAGAAGGAATGAGGCCTCAGCCATCCATGAGTGATCGGGATTATAGTCACATCAGCAGCTGCAGTTCCAAAGACCTGAATTCCAGTGTAGAGGATAAATTCTCTGAAAGAGTGCATCAACTGTGGGTGTGGTGAATGAATAGAGAACTGCAACCATGGAGGAGTTTGGCCAACTCTTCTTAATCTTCATTCCATCAACACATACCATGGATGTACTTTCTGAACTTCCCCATGCTTGTGTTCTCATAGCTGTTATTTACCCAACTGAAACTGCATTATATTGTGTTGCTATTACTTAACCAATTTTCTTATTTCCCAATAAGAGTGTAGCTACATCCAGGAAGAGGACACAGTGACTTCTTCCTGATTGTGTTCTCAGTGCTTTGTGTAGTCCCTGATGGATAGTAGTTAATACCTATTAATTAGTCTGGTTGAATGTATTTTTCTGTTGTTTATTTTTAAAAAATCATACTCTTAATAGTTTGTGGCCAGTTTGATTAAGAACATGTGTAGTCTTTCTGTATCATGGGGTATACTTAATAGTCTTTTGACATAGTTGGATTTGAGTAAAGTAGAACAATGATATAATCTCTCCTGCAAATAACCCAGAAACCTTTGAGATAAAGTACATCGACTCTACAACACAGCAATGATGCAAGTTATATTTAAAGACATTTGAGATTTTCATTCATTATGCTAATTATCCTATTATGAAATAAAATAGAAGTAGATTTTGACATTTGTGCAGTAGAAAGTAAGGTACGAGATATGTACAATTATTTTGTCAACGTAGGAAATAGATTTAATGCTGGTACTTAAATCTTGTTTTTTGACGTTGGGGTTTTTAAATTTTATTTTTTAAGTTCTGTTTTATTGTGGTAATAACACTTAACTGAGGTCTACTCTCTTAACAAATTTTGAAGAGTATAATGCATTATCATTTTCTGTAGGTACAGAGTCATACACATATCTAAGGCTTATTCACCTTGCTTAACTGAAACTTTATGTCTTTGATTAGTAATTCCCTATTTCCTTCCCTCCCCTTCCCCTAGCACCTATTATTCTGCTGTTTGATTCTCTGAATTTGACTATTTTAGATTAACTAATGGAATCATTTGGTCTTCATGTTTCTGTAGCTGACTTATTTGACTTAATGTCCTCATGTTTCATCCATGTCATCACATATTGCAGAATGTCATTCTCTTTAAAAAGCTGAACAGCATTCCATTACACATATAGATCATGTTTTCACTATCAGTTCATCTACAGATGGACATTTAGGTTGTTTCCATGTCTTAGCTATTGTGAATAGTGCTGTACTGAACATGGGAGTGCTAATGTTGCCAAGATCCTCATTTCAATTCTTTTGATAAATATCCATAAGTGAGGCTGTTGAATAATATGGTAGTGCTATTTTTAATTTTTTGAGGAACCTCCATACTCTTTCACATAGAAGCTACACCATTTTGCATTCCCACCAACAATGTGTAAGTGTTCTAATTTCTCTACATCTTCCCCTGCATCTTTTAGTTTTTCTGTTTTGTTGGAGTTGGGGGGTGGGTTCTTTTTCAGTAATAGCCATTCTAAGAGGTGTGAAGTGATGTCTCCTGGTTTTGATTTGCATTTCCCTGACAGTGCTATTGAGCATTTTTCCATATACGCCTGTTGGCTATTTGTATGTCTTCTTTAAAGAAATGTCTATTCAAATCTTTAGCCCCTTTTCTATTTTTAATTTAAATTGAATTAATTAACGTATACTGTATTAATAGTTTCAGAGGTAGAGTTTAGTGATTCACCAGTCTGATATATTACCACTCCTCATTACATCATACTCTCCTTAATGTCCATCACCCAGTTACCCCACACTCCCACCTCCTTCCCCTCCAGCAACCCTCAGTTTGTTTCCTATGGTTAAGAGTTTTATGGTTTATCTCCCTCTCTCATTTTGTCTTATATTTCTGTCCATTGCCCTATGATCCACTGTTTTGTTTCTTAATTCCACATATGAGTGAGATCATATGATAATTTTCTTTTCTCTGTTTGACTTCTTTCACTTAGTATAATACCCTCTAGTTCCATCCATGTCATTGCCATTTGTATCTTTGGGGTAAATACCTAGTCGTGCAATTGCTGGGTCATAGCATAGCTCTATTTTTTACTTCTTAAGGAACCTACATACTGTTTTCCAGAGTGGCTTCTCCAGCTTCCATTCCCGCCAACGTTGTAGGAGGGTTCCCCTTTCTCCACATCCTCGCCACTGTTGTTCCTTGTCTTGTTAATTTTAGCCATTCTAACTGGTGTAAGGTGGTATCTCATTGTGGCTTTGATTTGTATTTCTCTGATTGCAAGTGAGGTGGAGCATTTTTTCATCTGTCTGTTGGCCATTTATGTGTCTTATTTGGAGAAATGTCTGTTCGTGTCTTCTGCCCATTTCTTGATTGGATTATTTGTTCTTTGGGTGCTGAGTTTGGCATGTTCTTTATAGATTTTGGATACTTGTCCTTTATCTGATAAAATATTTACAAATACCTTCTCCCATTCTGTTGGTTGCCTTTTAGTTTTGTTGACTGTTTCCTTTGCTGTACAAAAACTTTTATCTTGATGACGTCCCAGTTGTTCATTTTTGCCTTTGTTGGAGATGCGTCTTGCAGGAAGTTGCTGAGGCTGAGATTGAAGAGGTTACTACCTGTGTTCTCCTCTAGGATGTTGATAGATTCCTGTCTCACATTGAGGACTTTCATCCATTTTGAGTCTATTTTTGTCTGTGGTGCAAGAAAATGGTCCAGTTTCATTCTTTTGCATGTGACTGTCCAATTTTCCCAGCACCATTTGTTGAAGAGACTGTCTTTTTGCCATTGGATGTTCTTTCCTGCTTTGTTGAAGATTAGTTGACCATAGAGTTGAGCATCCATTTCTGGGTTCTCTATTCTGTTCCACTGATCTATGTGTCTGTTTTTGTGCCAGTACCATACTGAATTGATGATGACAGCTTTGTAATAGAGCTTGAAGTTCAGGATTGTGATACCACAAGCTTTGGGGTTTTTCCCCCCAACATTCCTTTGGCGATTTGGGGTATTTCCTTGTTCCATACAAATTTTAGGATTATTGATTCCAGCTCTGTGAAAAAGTTGATGGTATTTTGATAGGGACTGTATTGATGTGTAGATTGCTTTGGGTAATATGGACATTTTAACAGTATTTGTTCTTCCAACTCATGAACATGGAATGTTTTTCCATTTCTTTGTGTCTTCCTCCATTTCTTTCATGAGTGTTCTACAGTTTCCTGAGAACAGATCCTTTGCCTTTTTGGTTAGGATTATTCCTAGTTATCTTATGATTTTGGTGCAGTTGTAAATGGGATCAGCTCCTTAATTTCTCTTTCTTCTGTCTCATTGTTAGTGTATAGAAATACCACTGATTTTTGTGCATTGATTTTATATCTTGTCATTTTGCTAATTCCTGTATGAGGTCTAGCAATTTTGGGTGGAATTCTTTCCGTTTTCCGCATAGAGTATTATGTCTTCTGCAAAGAGTGAGAGTTTGACTTCTTTTTGGCCAATTCAGATGCCTTTTATTTTATTTTTGTTGTTGTTGTTTGCTGAGGCTAAGAGTTCTAGTACTGTGTTGAGCAACAGTGGTGATAGTGACAGCATACTGTCCAGGCAGCTTTCTTCATTTCTATGGGGTGAAGGTCCCCTTCCTCCAGCTAGATGCACCAGGTTGAACAGCTTGGGAAAACTCCTGCTCCTGTGCACAGCAGACCAGGAGAGCCCCTGTGGTACCAAATAAGCCAAGGCCAAAATAGCATGGTAAAACCTCTGAAAATTCACACTGGAAACACAGATCACAAAAGTGGGCCAGAACATGCATGCTAAATTGAAAAAAGGTGACTGCCTGCTAAAATGAAAATGAATAGTTCTCAGAGTCTCCAAACATAATAGACAGAATATCTAGGATACAATGGAAACTCATCTATCATACCATGAACCAGGGAAAGAACTTGATAAAAACACTTAGAAAACTAGGGATGGGGGAGGAGAACTTCAACTCAATAAAAAGCATCTATACAAAACATATAGCCGACCTCATATTTAATGGTGAAAGACTAAATTCTCTCTCCCTGTTATTGGGAACAAGGGAATTATGTCCTGTCTCACCACCAGCATTTAACATCATAGTGGAAATTCTAGGCAGTGTTATAAGACAAAAATATAAATGAGCAAACAAAAATAAGTGAGACATATAGGATAGAAAGGAAGAATTAAAACTCCTTTTATTTGCAGATCACAGGATTGTCTACATAGAAAACCCAAGAAAAATGAAAACAAAACAAAGACTTCCTAGAACTAATGTGATCTCAGCAAGTTTGCAAGATACAAGTTCAACATACAAAAATCAATCACATTTCTATATACTAGCAATTAACATGTGATAACAGATTAAAAACACAATAGCAACCACAGTCATTCCAAAGAAAGTGAAATACTGATGTAAAAAACTAAAACCTATTCAGGATAAGAATGATGAAATTTTAACATGCCGATGAAAGGGGCACCTGGGTGTCTCAGTAGGCTAAGCGTCCAACTCTTGACTTCTGTTCAGATCATGGCCTTAGGTTTGTGAGATCAAGACCTCCATTGGGCTGCATGCTCAGCAGGGAATCTGCTTGAGATTCCCTCTCCCTCTACTCTTCTTCCCATTTGTGTGTGTATGTGTGTTTTCTCTGTCTAAATAAATACAATCTTAAAAAATAAAGTTTTGATAAAAAGTAAAAGAAAACCCAGATAAATTGAGGTACACACTGTATTCATGGATTTGGAGACTGCAGGTGATCTATAGGTTTGATGCAATTTTTATCAAAATCCCAGTAGGATTTTTGTAGAGATAAATTATAAACAGTCTTATTCAAGAATTCAAATGGAAAGGCACAGGCCTTAAGAAAGCTAAAAATAATCTTTAAAAAGAAGAATAAAGTGGGGAAATCCTCCTATATGATGTAAGATCATTAAAACAATAGTTTCAGAGTGCTGGACACATAGATTAATATAACGGAATACAGAACTCACAAATAGGCCCATACAAATATGACTAATTGAATTTTCACAGAGGTACAAAAACACTTCATAAATGATGTTGGCGCACTTGGATATCCACTGGCAAAAACAAACAAACAAACCAAAAAAAACCTAACCCCCCCCCAAAAAAAAAACCCTTGAACTTTGACCTAAACCTTACATCTTAAACAAACATTAATATAGGAGGGGCCATAGGTTTAAGTTTATAATATAAAACAAGAAAACCTTTGGGAAAGAAACGTGGGATAGTTTTGGATATAGAGCTGTACAGTGAATCTTAGATTTGACACCAAAAGCATGATTCATAAAAGGAAAAATTGTAAACTAAATATCTTTATTTTGCATAATACCCTTTTAAGAAAATGAAAAGCTGGGCCTGGGAGAAAATGTGTATACCAGATGCCTGACAAAAGACTAGTATCTAGAATATATAAAAGACTGTTAAAACTCAACAATAAAAAAAAAAATCCAATTAGAAAATGGGTGCAATGACTTTTTTAAAAAGGATTTTTTTTTTTTTTTTAGAGAAGTTTTGGGAGATATTCCATACACTCCCAACCCCACACATGCATAGCCTCATTATCAGCAGCACTTACCCTAATGGAACAAAACACCAAGGAGGAACCTGCATTGACACAGGCTAATCTCCCGAAGTCCGTAGTTTACCTTTGGGTTTCATTCTTGGTGTTATGCATTCTATGAATTTGGACAGAAGTATAATGACATCTATCCATAACTATAACATCAAACTGAGGATTTTCACTGGCCTGAAAATCCTCTCTGCTCTGCTAATTTATCTCCTTGTATCCCCTCAGCACTATAACCACTGACTTTTTATTGCCTTCATAGTCTTGCCTTTTCCAGAAAGTCATATAATTAGAATGATAAACTTTTTCACAATGATTTCTTGCACTTAGTAATATGCATTTAAGTTTCTTGTGTGTATTTATAGCTTATTTCTTTTTAGCTCTGAATAATATTGCATTGTATGAATGTTCTGGTGTTTTATCTACTCAGCCACTGAAGGACATCTTGATTGCTTTTAAATTTTGGCAGTTATGAAGAAGGCTGCTAAAAACATCCTTGTGCAGATTTTTATGTAGGCATAATATTACAGCTTCTTTGGAACAATACCAAGGAGCATGATTACTGAATTATATGGACCAAATATATTCAGTTTTATAAGAAACCACCAAACTGTCTCCAAAGTGACAGTATCATTTTGCATTTTACCAGCAATGCACAAGAGTTTCTGTGGCTCCATATTTTTACAAACATTTGGTGTTGTTCCAGTTTCTGGCCATTCTAATAGATGTGTCATGATATATCATTGATATTTTAATACGCATTTCCTGTCATGGAGAGTACCTTTTCATATGCTAACTTTTCATCTATGTATTTCTGGTGAGCTGTCTATTAGGATCTTTGACCCATTTTTATTTTTATTTTATTTTATTTTATTATTACTTTTAAACATTTTATTTGACAGACAGAGATCACAAGCAGGCAGAGAGGCAGGCAGAGAGAGAGGGGGAAGCAGACTCCCTGCTGAACAGAGAGCCCAATGCATGGCTCGATCCCAGGACTGTGAGATTATGACCTGAGCCGAAGGCAGAGGCTTTAACCCACTGAGCCACCCAAGTGTCCCATTTTTAATTGAGGTGTTTATTTATTTCTCAATATTGTGCTTTAAGTGTTTTCTGTGTATTTTGGAAACCAGTTTTTTACTGGATATGTCTTTTGTCAATTTTTTCTCTTGGTCTGTGTCTTTTCTTCTAATTCTCTTGTTATTGTCTTTTGCGGAGCAAAAATTTTTAATTTTAATAAAATCCAGCTTATCCATTATTTCTTTCAAGAATTATGTCTTTGATTTTGTATCTAAAAAGAGATCATTATATCTAAGGTATTCTAGGTTTTCTTCTATGTTATCTTCCATGAGTGTTATTTCAGATCTAGAGACACATGCAGGTTGAAAGTGAAGGGATGGAAAAATAATCTAGACACATAACCAACACCTTCCCCCAAAATCAACTCAAAATGGATCATAGACCTAATGGTATGGTGCAAAACCATGAGTCTCTTGTAGACAGCATATAGATGCATCTTTCTTTTGTATCTATTCAGTCAGCTATATCTTTTGATTGGAGTATTTAATCGTTTCACATGGGAAGTAATTATTGTCCTTATTTCCATTGTGTTACTCATTTTATGGTTGTTTTTGTAGTTCTCCTCTATTCCTTTCTTCTCTTGCTTTTCTTCCCTTAGGATTTGATGGCCTTCTATAGTGATATGCTTGGATTCTTTTCTCTTTATTTTTTGCTTATCTGTTACAGGTTTCTGATTTGTGGTTACCATTAGGTTTATATGTAATATCCTATGTGTATAGCAGTTTATATTAGTTTGATTTTCACTTAAAATCTAAAAGCACTAAATTCTCCACCCCCATATTTTATGTTGTCATGCCTTTTTATTTTTTTGAATCCTTTGACCGATTTTTTTAGATATAATTGATTTTACTATTATTATGCTTTACCTCTGTACTAGTTTTATAAGTGATTCATCTATTACTTTTATCATATTTGTATATACCTATGAAATTTTTTCCTTCTGAAGTTTGTTTACTCTTGATTGGAGCCTTTTCTTTCCACCCAAAGAATCCCCTTTAATATTTCCTATAAAGCTGGAGATGAATTTCTTTAAATTTGTTTGGGAAACCCTTTATCACCCTTTCAATTCTGAATGATATCTTTGCTGGACAGAGTATTCTTAGCTACAGGTTTCTTACTCTGAGCACTTTGAATATATCATGCCACTCCATTCCGGCCTCGTGAAAGGCTAAGAAATCAGCTAACAGTCTCATGGGGCTTATATGTATGTAACTGTTTTCCTTTCTTTCATTCCTTTTAAAATTCTCTATCACTACTTTTTGCCATTTTAATTATTGTGTGTCTTGGTATGGACGTCCTTGGGTTGATTTTTCTTAGGCTTTCTTGTGCTTCCTGGATCTGGGTTTCTGTTTCCTTCTTCAGATTAGGGAGGTTTTCAGCTATTATTTCTTCAATGAAATTTTCTGCCTCTTTTCTCTTCTCCTTTTGGGATCTCTATAATGCAAATGTTATTATGCATGATGACATTGCTGAGTTCTCTTAACATATTCATATTTTTTATTAGTTTTTTTTTCTTTTCCTTGTTCAGCTTGATACATTCCCACTACTTTATCTTCCAGCTCCTTGATTTGTTCTTCTGCTCTCTCTAGTGTATATTTTTCCCTTTAGTGTATTTTTAATTTTAGTAATTGAGTTCTTTATCTCCGTCTGGTTCTTTTTGACTTTTCTCTTTGTTGAAGGTCTCATCGGCTCTTTTGCTCTTTTCTCAAGTCTAGTGAGGATCGTTAGGACCAACCTTTTGAATTCTTTATCTGACATATTGCTTATCTTTGTTTTGCTTAGTTTTTTTTTTTTTTTTTTTTTTTCTGTGATTACGCCCTGTTCTTTCATATGGGACACATTCCCCTGTCTCCTCATTTTGTCTATTTCTCTGTGTCTGTTTCTATGTGTTAGGAAAGTTGGCAATATTGTCTGCTTTTAAAAACAGTAGGTTTATGAAGAAGGGTTTCAGTAATGCCCTGTAGTGCAATGTTCCCTGTGCATCAGAACTTGGTGTGTCAGGGGTGTCTCCTAAGTGTGTTGTATGTGCTCTACTGGTGTGGTTGAGATGTTTTTGCTTTCATTCCAGTTGTCTGCAATGCTCTGTCTATTATATGCAGAGTTTGGTCCCTGTGCTGTTAAGAGGCTAGTCTTAGGCCACCTTGGGCTGGTGTTGGGTCAAAATAGATGCCTGCCCTCAGCCCATTTCTGGGGCTATAGTCATACTGGTGTGTGTGGTTATCATACCCTATTCTCAGGGCAGGTCACTGTGGAGTGGTGCTGGTCATTTTGAGGATGTTTGCAGGATAAGACCGGCAACCACTTTAGAGGGACTCTGCTGAATTGGGATAATCATCCCAATGGTGCAGTCTGCAAGAGAATGCAGGGACAGGGCACATTGTTAGAAAATCTAGGTGGAGAGTGTTTGGACTGATTCCCATAGATATCTGTGTATATAGGCTAGTGGGCGGGGGAGAGAAATGGCACCACCCAGCTTCTTTGTTATTGGAGAAGTCTCCCAAAGGTATCTGCCCCTCTTGTATATGCTTTGAGACTAAGAAATACATCTTCCTGTGTATCCCATATGCTCTTCAAACTGCTGCTTTTATGCTATACTTAGGGTTGTTTGTTATACTGTTTCTTTAAGGGTTGGGACTCAGTTTCTCATCACCCTCAGGCTCTCTCAGAGCCAAGCTTGCTGATTTTTAAAGTTTCTGGTGTTAAGCCCTGCTGATGGAACCATGTGGTAATGGAATGGTTCTGTATCCTGACAGTGTCAGTGTCATTATCTTGGCTGTGATATCATACTGTGGCTTTAATTAATTGGTTAGTTAATTAATTAATCAATTATAATGTATTCTCCTTGATTCAACTTTATTTTAGGGTTGGCACAATTTCCTTTTCTATATATGTGAATGTGTATATATAAATACTGTATGATGTTGGTGAATTAATGTTTGTGAGATTTTTACTAAGCAAAGACATGGAAACCAAACATACTGTAGTTTTTTAAAATGTTACTCTCAGGGAAACTGGCTAAAGGGAACATGGGTTCTTTCTGTAATATTTCTCATAACCACATATGACTCTATAATAATCTGAAAATTTAATAAACCCATTTAAGTAAAAAATGAAAGCTCTGTTAGGTGGGGTCAAAACTAATTCACCTCTTTCCTGCACACAGAGTCAGGACCCACTACATAATTTGCAGTGTCAAGTGCAAAATAAAAACACGGAGTGTCTTGTTTAAATAGTAGTAATAATTTGAAGACATTGATGGCAGCATATTAAACAAGTGGAAAGCCCTTTTGAGCATGGAGATCTGCTGCTGGACAGACAGTATGTCTGTGTAGCTGGTCCTGTGCACAGTCATTTTTCAGTCCAGTTGCAATTTATCATTGACTACTCATGCTCAGTGTGTTTGCTTCCTGAAGAGGGTACTTCCTTTGCTGAGCTAGTTAACAATAGTTGCTTTGCCTAGTGGGCTTCTCTCACTCCTCTCAGAGCCTAGCATAATGCATTAGGATGAAACACACCATTTCTCCTACCCTTGAAGAAACATTGACATTCAAAATATTTAAACGTAGGCACTGGACTATCGGAAAAATCTCCGGCCAGTGTTCTGCACTTGTGGGAAATGGTGTTATCTGAAACTAGAAGAAAGACCAAGAAAAGTGGGGCAGAGTTCAAGTAAGACTAAATAATTTTCATGAGATTTTGCTGTTTTGTATAATTTTTTTTATCACTGATGTGTTTCAACAAAACAAAATCTGCTAAGATTTATTTTATTTTATTTTTTTAAAAGATTTTATTTATTTTTTTGACAGAGAGAGGAGACACAGTGAGAGATGGAACACAAACAGGGGTGTGGGAGAGGGAGAAGCAGGCTCCCTGCTGAGCAAGGAGCTTGACATGGGACTGGATCTCAGGACCCCGGGATCATAACCAGAGCCGAAGGCAGATGCTTAATAACTGAGCTACCCAGGTTTCCCTAAATTTACTTTTACATTAGTCACTTGGGGTAGTTTTTTCTATTGACTAGTAATAGCTCTGAAGGAACTTTTTTATTTTCACAGATAATTAGTCACTTATTTCTGTCTCTTAAATACATGCCTAATTTTAGAAAAAAATCTTGTTTCAGAAAAGGAAAAATCCTTTTCCTAAGTGAAATTGAAATAGTTCTCTGTGTCCTCTGTCCTTTCACCATGCAAAAAACATGCCAGTGTATCTTAAGTATGGTGTCAGCACAGGGTTTCATAAGAAAGTGAACAAGATCTTAGGGCTTAGAAGTCATGAAATGCACAGTTTAGTATAGAGTTAATTAGAAAGTTATTTTCTCATGTTTCACGCTTCACAGGTTGTGTTCCAGCCATCTTAAATATCAGGAGGTTTCTCGGTTACATTCCATGTTCTCTTCTCTTTGGGCATAGATGAACACAGTTCCCTTCAACTGGAGCCCTTCTGCCATTTCAGCCCCACTGTTTTGTTCAGCTAACACATCATCATGACTGTAAGAACTAATTTTTCTGTTTCTTTTTCTCATAGTGAGGAGCTGTTTCAGGAATAGAAACTGAGATGTTATGAGTGTATGAGGAGTATAATTTATAAATGTCAGAGGAGTCAGGGGAATCAACACTTGACCTTTACTGACTATGTAGGGTCTTAAACTTTCAAAGCAGTTTCTAAATCAGTCTAAATTATTTAGAATCATTTCTAAATCAAAGTAGTCTGTCAGTATCTGTGAATTTAAAGACAAATTAGTCTTTACTCAAGAAGCTTATTTTAAAATAAAAATGGTAATATTAGCCTCATTATTTAGTTGTACTAATTAAATGAGAACACATACTTAAGTCTTTCATCCATACTTCTGTATCATGGTAAGGGACAATAAACCATAGTTTTATGTTAACACACCATGAGAATAATAGTAAAAGTATCATTATTAGTTCTGTCATCTGTGTAGGAATTGCAAGAAAATGTGGAATTTATCAAGGTTTACTTTCTGTCCTCTTTGACAACAAAATCATGAAAAAATGCAAAATAGGATAAACCTGAAAATTTACATTTACTTCTGCGGACTACAAGTTGAGAGTTACCAACTTTTATGCTGAGAACCATAAGAGGCATTTGCTGTAGCAAGTGGTTTTCAGCATCGCTTCTTTCTCTTTCCTTTTTAGTCATGTATAAACCGAAGCCAAAGCTTCAGTTAGAGGAAGTTCTAACCAGAATGTGAGTTTTTCTCGTTTTTTTCACATTCTGGAGATGAAATTGCCAACTGAGTGAGCTATTCTGTAAAAACTGAGCACAAAATGCATGATGGCAATCAACTGAAGAAAGACAGTGAAGCAGTGGAATTGACAGACTCAAGTAAGAAGATGGGCTGTGTGTCATGAATGTGGGCACTGAGGTGGTAAGATTATAGCAGTGATGGGATCTAGTTTCTGCACAGGGACTTTTCAAGGATGAGAGATGGAGTGCTGAAGTTTATAAATTAGTTTATAATTTTTGTAAAACTATGCAGTTACTTAAGTACACTTGTCCTAACAAGTAAGGAGAGAGAACTATTAGAGAAAGTTGTAAGAGAATGGGGGTCAGGTTAAACTTATGATTGAGAATAAATATTTAAAAATTAGTGTCACTGAAACACATACTATTTTATCAATATTAATATTATTAATAACCCATCAACCAGCTGTTAAATATTAAAATTTAAAATATTAAATTAAACATTAAATGATGAAATTAAAAATTAATAAACATTAATAAAATTAATTTTACTGAGGGGCACCTGAGTGGTACAGTTGGTTAAGCACCCGACTCTTGATTTTGGGTCAGGTCATGGTGTCAGGGTCATGAGACGGAGCCCCACACTGGGCTCCAGTTTCTGCATGGAATCTGTTTAAGAGTGTCTCTCTCTTCTTAACTAAATAAATTCATTATTTATTATAAATTATTCGTTAACATTATTTTATCAATATTAATATTAATTCTGTTTATTATTTTAAATATTTATTTATATTATTATGAATATAAATTTAATTTATTACACACTTACTAATTATTAAAAAATAATTTTACTGAAAAGAGCAATATATTGTTGAAAGTGTTATATTGACATATGGTATTATTATTATTAAATAAGGCAAAAAGGGGGATGCCTGGGTGGCTTAGTCAGTTAAGTGTCTGCCCTGGCTCAGGTCATGATCTCAGGATTCTGGGATTGAGCCCCACATCCAACTCCCTGTTCAGCAAGGAGTCTGCTTCTCTCTTTCCCTCTGCCCCTTCTCCCAGCTCGTTGGACTCCCTCTCTTAAATAAATAACTAATATCTTTAAAAATAAGTAAGGTAAAAAATCTATAATGAAATCTCATAGGAAAGAAAGAATTAAAAAGGAAAGTTTAAATAAAGAGTCTAACAAATAAAAACCATAAACAGAAGTCAAAGGAAAAACAATAGAGCATTCAAATAGAATTATCTTACTTTGTATTTTAAAGATTTTATTTATTTATTAGACAGAGATCACAAGTAGGCAGAGAAGCAGGCAGGGGGCGTGGGGGAAGCACGCTCCCCACCGAGCAGAGAGCCTGATGCAGGGCTCGATCCCAGGACCCCGGGACCTTAACCCACTGAGCCACCTAGGCACCCGGCGAAGCTTGAAACTTCAAAAACTTGTATTTGTGGGCACTTCGATGGCTCAGTGGGTTAAACCTCTGCCTTTGGCTCAGGTCATGATCTCAGGGTCCTGAGATAGAGCCCCACATCAGGCTCTCCGCTCAGCAGGGAGTATTCTTCTCCCCCAAACCCCGGATTCCCTCTCTGCCTGCTTGTGATCTCTTTCTGTCAAATAAATAAATAAAATCTTAAAAAAAAAAAAAACAACCTTGTATTTGAGGCTTTATATGATGACTTAATAAGTGAAAAAAAAAAAGTGTTTTGTACCAGTTGGGAAAAACTGAAGTGTCATAATTTAGGAAAAAAAATATTTTTGTCCTTGGTAGAAATAGTAATCAATTTAGAGAGAAGGCATTTCAGATGAGGAAAAGATGATTCCTAATTATTGTTAAATGACTTCATTTATTTCTTTATTCATTTGGTATTATGAGTATTTCTACAACAGCTGCTTTAAGGTATATGTCAGATAATTCCAACATCTGTGTCATCTCACCATTGGCTTCTCTTGATTGTCTTTTCCCATGGAAGTTGAAATTTTCATGGTTATTCATATGCTGAGTAATTTTGGACTGTATTCTGGACATGTTGAATGAATATTTTGGGGGGGAGACTTTTGACTTTATTTAAATTTTTTGGTTTTAGCAGGCAATTACTCTGCCTAAATTCAGGCATTTTGTCTGCTTAGATTCCAAAGTAAGCTCACTTTTTGGATCCTTTGTAGGGTTATTCACATCTTTCCTGCACGTATATGAACCAGTGGTCAATCTGGTAAACGTTAATGAAAAGCTTTCTAGTGTGGATAGAATATATTTTTTAAGATTTTATTTATCTTAGAGAAAGAAAGAGAGTGAAAGAGAGCGTGAGAGGGGAGAAGGTCAGAGGGAGAAGCAGACTCCCCACGGAGGTGGGGGCTTGATGCAGGACTCAATCCCAGGACTCCAGGATCAGGACCTGAGCTGAAGGCAGTCACCCAACCAACTGAGCCACCCAGGTGTCCCTAGTGTGGATAAAATGTTACAGAGAAATATGCCTGTTTAGCCAAGAACATCTCTAGATGAAGGAGCTAAGAGAGTGTGTGGTAGCCAAGAGATGGAGTCAGAAGTTCCAATGATTTAAATTTTACATGATTTTAAAATTCACAAGAGGTTTTAGGGGTACCTGGGTGGCTCAGTCCTTAAGTGTCTGCCTTCAGCTCAGGTCATGATCCCAGGGTTCTGGGATCAAGCCTTGCGTGGGGCTCCCTGCTCAGTGGGAAGCCTGCTTCTTTCTCTCCCACTCCCTGCTCCCTCTCTCAGCTGTGTCTCTATCAATTAAGTAAATAAATAAAATATTAAAAAATTTACAAGAGGTTTTAGATAATGTAGAATGTTTTGAGCTACAATGCAAATGTAGAAAATTGTACAAAACAAATACACAGCTTAATGAATTATTCTAAGTTGAGCATCCTTATTAAATACTGTCTTTGTCAGAGAAAGAAGCTTGCTACCAAGTTCAGAGGCCCTCCAGGTATTCTCTTGAATCAAACTAAATTGACTTTTAGGAGAATCATTATCTCACTTTAATTTTGACTTAGAAAAGAAAGCACTTTAAGTCCATTTTATTTTTTATTTTTTATTTTTTTTTAGATTTTTTTATTTATTTGACAGAGAGAGAGATCACAAGTAGGCAGAGAGAGGCAGCCAGAGAGAGAGAGAGGAGGAAGCAGGCTCCCTGCCAAGCAGAGAGCCCGATGCGGGACTCGATCCCGGGACGCGAGATCATGACCTGAGCCGAAGGCAGCGGCTTAACCCACTGAGCCACCCAGGTGCCCTTTAAGTCCATTTTAATCAAAAGGTTCCCCCATGATTGCTTTTTAAAATTTGCTTTTCACTTTTTTCTTTAAGATGCAAGATAATTAATTATGTAGAATTACGTAGAATGTTTTTTAATTGACGTGATTCTCAATCTCTTGTATTTCTATTAAATTGGTACCTGGGTCTGAAACTTTAATGAGATTTGCTGCTGCCCCTCGGAACAATTTGTTACTTAAACTGTAACCCCTGGAGGATTTTACTAGTTACCAAGCCCATTTAGATATGGCCTTAAGAAATACATATACTGGCAACAGGTCTTTGGGGAGAAGGACGATATACGACCGTGAAGCTGGGCAGCTGGGGACGCCCGGCTCGCTCAGGGCGGAAGGCCGCCCCTTCACAGAAGCGGGGCAGCCAGGAACGCCCGGCCCTCCCTGGGTGGAACGCAGCCTGCTTCAGGGAAGCCGAGCACCTGGGAACGCCCGGTCAGCTCAGGGTGGAACGAAAACCGCCTGCTTCCCTTTTCCGTTATCGCTCCTTTCTCTTACCAGAAGTGCCCGTTGTTAGTTAGATGAGTCCTTTGAATGTGCTTGGTTAACTATAAACTTTATTCTCCTCCTTGCTTGCCTGGAAGATGTGACTAACATTTGACCATCGATCCTTCTGTTGGCTACTCTTTTCTACCCAATACAAGTGAGATGGTGGAGTTGCTCGGGGCAGCAGTCCTTTTCGACTGTTGTCCCCTGCTCCCAGTCTTTTGCTGCTGACTTGTGTGTGCCTAATTCTTCTCTCGTCGCGGACTGGAAGCAGCAAGAGATTTGTGTTTAGTTTTTGGGAGGCATGCAAAGCAGTTCATGGGTTGTATGTTAAGATCAATTTTAATTTCTGTGAACAATTAAATCAAGAACGGAAATTGCAAATTCACAAAATAACAGGACAATTGCCCCCTCTAGTGGAAAGGAATGGAGTGGAAGTAGCATTTTGATGGTTAATTCTTCTACTAGCCTGATGTCTATTCTGCATTTAATATAAACAAAAACAAAAACACATTTTTAATTATGTTTTTTTCCAGGTAATCTGCATCCAAGGAAGCATTCTATTACCAATACTCTGAATCGACTCTTGGTTTTATGCATAATCATATTGCTTATAATTATAGTGATTGCAATACTAGTGGGTTTGTTAGGTAAGTGAATTGTAATCTTTGTTCATCTAGAGAAATCCACTTTCCAAAAGAAGAGAGGACTTACAGATAATTTTCCTGTTCCTTACACTTCCTAATTTTTAAAAAATTTCACTGAGTTAAATTCTAATTACCTTGTAAGTTGGGTCTTTGATTTTAATTGTGTAATATAGAGGTCATAGTATTGCAAGCTTAATAGAAGGACCAGAGCCTGCATAAGGTAGAACCCAGTTTTCAACCATATTGTGCTTTAATTTATATTATTGCTAGGCCTTTTATCATGTAGTTTTACTCTACAGGTATACATATATATATATTTATATACTCATATATTTTATTTACAAACATGTAATTATATACTTTGTATATTTTATATATAAATTTACTCTCAAATTACATTTTCTTTTTAAAAATTTTTCTTTGGATTAAGGATATGTGAAAAATGAGCTATAACTGACATATAATATTATATTAGTTTCAGGTGTACAATATAATTGAAATTAAATTTTCAACTAAAATTACTTCAAAGGTATTGTGTGCAGATCCTTATGGAGGACACATCAAAATAGAGCTGTATAAGCTGAGTGTGTATGATTTATGAAATTGTGTTTATGTTTGAATATTGGCCAAGAATTCAGTAATTTTAAATAATATGTTAGTGAGGACATAGGCTGAGATGATATTAGAAAGAAGAGAGGACCACAAAAACATTGTGGCTTACAAAATATAGACCTCTCTGGCCTTTCAATAATCCTGTTACATATGAATAGGACTGTGGGCCTGTTATTTTCCATCATTCCCAATGATATCACTGACTTTATCTTCATGGGACTATTTAGACATATATCTGGTGATTTCATCTCAAGAAACCTTATTCACAAAAGATATCTATACCCTGCCCCTCATTTTATTTAGGAAAGAATCTAGAGCTCTTGAACTATCTGTTCTCTAAGGCTGATAAAATGTTGCTATTGATTACCTGGCATTAAGGAAAGGTAACAGTAGTCCAGAGTTTAAGGCATTATTAATTCTTTTTTCAATCAAACCACTAAGACATTAGTTGAACCTTAGCTTTGACATTTATTATGTAGTGTATGCAATGACTTTCAGAATTCTATTCCTCATTTGAAAAAGAAGGATAATACATTTAGTATTTCACATGACCATTGAAAAGTGTATTAGAAAGCACTTGGTAATATATATAGGAAAATATAAAAGCAAGTTGTTTTTATTTTTAGTAACTGGTAGAAAATTGCATCGGATATCATCAGAGTGTCTTGAAGCTGCATGTCCAGAAAGCTGGATTGGTTTCCAAAGAAAGTGTTTCTATTTTTCTGATGACTTCAAGAATTGGACATTCAGCCAGAGGTTTTGTGACTCACACGGTGCTGATCTTGTTCAAGTTGAAACCATCCAGGAACTGGTAAGAAAATAGTTTTACCTAGAATTAAAAATAAAAACGCCCCTCCCCCCCCAATTCACTCCCCAAAGGGGAAAAAAACAAGTACTGTTTCTGGAAATCCCTTGGAAATCAATTCAGTTTGTAGGGGTTGAAGAAAAAATGGCAGCCCATCTCTGTATCTTCCCCTCAGCAATGAAAAGGAGTAGTGGCTTCTGGAATCTGTACCTAAATCTGTACAACTATTGAGCTAGCAGAAACTTCCTCAAGTAACTGTTTTGGAACTCTGGAGTCTTGTAGCATCCAAGGGTTAACTTAATGAAGAGGTTAGTAAATTTTACTTAATCCCAGTGAGTTTCAACTTTCCCACTCAGTGGCTACCATTCCCCACACTTCATCATGGCTGGGAGCCATGGATACTTCTGGCCATGTTCCTGGTAAAACTTGCTGGAACCAGGATGGCCAATAAGAGTATTGTTCTTCAAATATTTTGGTTACGTGTTGTGATTTAAAAAAAAAAAATTATTTATTTATTTGATAGAGAGAGAGATCACAACCAGGCAGAGAGGCAGGCAGAGGGAGAGGGAGAAGCAGGCTCCCCGCTGAGCAGAGAGCCCAACATGGGGCTCAATCCCAGGACCCTGGGATCATGACCTGAGCCGAAGGCAGAGGCTTAACCCACTGGGACACCCAGGTACCCCTGTGTTTTGATTTTTGAGTGCTGCTTTTCATTGCTGAGGGGAAGATACAGAGATGGGCTGCCATTTTTTCTTCAACTCCTTCCAACTGAAGTGATTTCCAAGGGATTTACAGAAACTGTGCTTGGTTTTTTTCCCCCTTTTGGGAGCCAGGCATTTAAGAAAATCTTTGGCTGGTAACTGGCTGACCTTAAAAATAACAGAATAAAAATTTCAGTGACCACACAGAGTTGGGAATACACTTTTTCCAAAAATTATTAGAAAAGTCACAAACAGATGGCTCCAAATCTCAATAATCAAAATTCAAAAATCTTTGAAGAAAATAATTATATTCCCAGAGTTAACACATAAAATATTCATAATGTCCAGTTCTGAACAAAGAAATTACAAAGCATAAAGATGAATAGAAAGCATAGCCTATTCACAGGGAGATATATCTGACAGAAACCATCCCTGAAGGAACCCAGTCATTGGAAATATTAGTCAAAGATGTATAATCTACTGTCCTAATTATGGTCAATGAACTAAAGAAAACCATAGACAGACAAAGTAAAAGAAATCAGGAAAATGGTATATAAATAAAATGAGAATATCAATAAAAAGTAGGCATTATTAAAGGAACAAAATAGAAATTCTCAAGCTGAAAGTACAATGATTGAAATGAAAAACTCACTAGAGGAGTCAAAAGCATATTTGAACAGGAAGAAGAAAGGATCAGCAACTTGAAGATAACACAATTGAATGTATCCTGTTTGGGAATAGAAAGAAAAGAGAAGAAACCAAAGATAAATGAACAGATCCCGAAGGAACAGTAGTTTCATCAAGCAAATCAATATATGCATTGTAGGGATCTCAGAAAGAAAAGAGAAAAAGAAGTAGGAAAAATATGTAAAGAAATAATGGCCCAAATTTTCCCAAAGTTGAGGAAGGAGATGAATATACATGTCCAAGAGTCTCAACAAATCCCTAAGCAAGATAAATTCAAAGAAATCCCCACGAAGACAAATTAGAGTCGAGTAGTCAAAACCCAAAGAGAGAAATTTGAAAGCAGCAAGAGGAGGGACTAGTCAGGTACCTGGGATCCTTAGTAAGATTAATAGTTGATTTATCCTGAGATACTATAGAAGCCAGAAAACTGTGGAATTACATATTTTAAAAATTCTGGGGGCACCTGGGTGGCTCAGTGGGTTAAAGCTTCTGCCTTCAGCTCAGGTCATGATCCCGGGGTCCTGGGATGGGAGCCCTGCATCAGGCTTTCTGCTCAGCAGGGAGCCTGTTTCCCTTCCTCTCTCTCTGCCTGCCTCTCTGCCTACTTGTGATCTCTGTCAAATAAATAAATAAAATCTTAAAAAAAAAAATGCTGTGGGCACCTGGGTGGCTTAGCGGGATAAGCCTCTGCCTTCAGCTCAGGTCATGGTCTCAGGGTCCTGGGATCAAGCACCGCATTGGGCTCTCTACTTGGCAGGGAGCCTGCTTCCCCCTCTCTTTCATCCTGGCTCTCTGCCTATTTGTGATCTGTCTCTCTGTCAAATAAATAAATAAAATCTTTAAAAAAAAATTCTGCAAAAAACCCTGCTGATCAATAATTCTGTATCTGTTGGGACACCTGGTTGGCTCAGTTGTTTAAGCATCTGCCTTTGGCTCATGTTGTGATCCCTGGATCCTGGGATTTAGTCCCACACTGGGCTCCTTGCTCAGTAGGGAGTCTGCTTCTCCCTCCACCTGCTGCTCTCCTTGCTTATGCTCTATCTCTCTGACAAATAAATAAAATCTTTAAAAAAATAATTCTGTATCTGTTGAAACTGTCTTTCAGAATGGGGAAAAAATTAAAACACTTCTAGACAAACAGCAGCTAAGGGATTTTCTTAGTAGTAGACTCATCCTTAAGCAACTGTAAAGTCTGAAATAAAAGTACATTAGATAGTAACTCAGAGCCAAAATAATAAAGAACACTCATAAAGTTAACCACACAGATAAATTACAAAATCCAGTATTGCTATACTCTTGGTTTAGTTTGTAACTTGCTTTTTTTCAGAAAAGATTTACAAGATGAATTCATAATGTAGTATTATAGATCTGTGTTAATGTGCTTGCAATGTATACATATAATATACATATATGTACATAATATACATATAATCTATGACGATAATATAAAGACAATGTTGGAGATATATAGGGACAAAATATTTATACAGTATTAAAACCAAGTTCATATTATAAACTAGATTGTTATAAGTTTAAGATGTTAACTGCAACCCCCAAGGTAACCACTAATAAAATTACTAAAATCCATACAGAAAAAGAAAGAGGGAATAAAAATGGCACTTACAAAAGCTCAACTCAATAAAAAATACAATAATAGAGAAATTAGAGAATAAAGAACATATAAGAGGTGTAAAAAATAAATACGGATTCCTCACTGGGAGTGGAACCTACTAAAAAAAAGATGAATGGTAGAAGCAAGTCCTTCTTTATGGGCAATCATATTAAATGTAAATGGATGAAACTATCTGATTAAAAGGTGGAGACTGGAAGTTGGATGAAAACAAAACGAGATCCATCTGTATGTTCTCTCTCAGAGACTCACCATAGATATAAAAACACAAGTTTAAAATGAAAGGATGGAAAACGATACTACACGCAAATAGTTACCAAAATAGAGCTGTGTGACTATATTCTTGTTGGATGAAATAGACAAAAGCAAAAAATTTTATGACACAAAGAAGGATATTATATCTTGATACAAATTTTGATACAGTAAGATCTAACAATTATAAACATGTGGTACCTTAATAACACAAACCCCAAATATATGAAGGAACAATTGACATAAGTGAAATGAGAAATTGTTCTATTATAATAGCTGAAGACTTCATGATTCTACTTTCAATAATGGGTAGAACAACCAAAGAGAAGAACAGTGAGGAAATAGAAGTCTTGAACAGTTCTGCAAACCAGTTAGATGTAGGAGACATGCAGAAAACTCCTCCCAACAACAGAACACATATTCTTCTCAAGTGCACATGGAATGTTTGTTGGGATAGATCATATGATAGGCCACAAAACAAGTTAGTAAATTTGAAAAGATTGAAATCATATAAGGTTCTTTTTGCAGTTACAATAGAATGAAACTAGAAATCAACAGAAAGAAAACTGGAAATATGTTGAAGTTAAACAACTCCCTGTTAAATATCCAGTGAGCAAAAAAGAAATCACAAGGGAAATTAGAAGATACCTTGAGACAAATGAAATGAAAACACAACATACCAAAATTCATGATATGTGGTAAAAGCAATATAAGAAGGAAATTCAGAGCTGTAAATGCATACCTTAAAGAAAAAAAAAAATAAAAGTCAGTATCCCAACTCTATACCTCAAGGAAAAGCAAAAATAAATGTTTATGACTACAAAAGAGTAAAAATTTCCCTAAGAAGTCATTAAATCACAAATCTACTAATCATAAGGGAAAATCACACATTTAATTATAGTGAAATTAATACTTGTAATAATAAAAAATACTCTAAGTGTTAACAAGGATGTATAGCATGGAAAACAGGCCTATAATGCTGGTGTGAGTGTAATTTCTTACAATGACATAAAAAAGGAGTTTGGTGTCATTTAGTAAAATTGACAATAAGTATCCACTGTGGCTGGATCATCCATTCCAGGACAGGTGCCAAAAATGTCATTACAACCTTTATAATAACTTCATTACAACCTTTATAATAACTTCAAACCTTTATAATAATACTGGTGGAAACCAATAATATAACAGATAAACAAATTGTGGATTATTAATACAAAGTAGCACTATGCTGAATTAAAAGTGAACAAATTATCAGCAATTTCTCTTAGTTTTAATATTTGTGTGTGTATGTTGCTGTAGCATATCTAGTCTCTATGTATTATAAAACAATATAAAATTAAAAAGGAGAAAATCGTAAGAGCAGTTAAGAATATAGTATAGAGGTGCTGCTGGGTGGCCCAGGTCATGATCATGAGGTCCTGGAATTGAGCTTCACATCAGGCTCCCTGCTCAGCAGGGAGTCTGCTTCTCTCTCTCCCTCTGCCACTACCCCCTGCTTGTTGTGTCTCACTCTGTCAAATAAGTAAATAAAATATTTTAAAAAAAGAACATAGCATACAAGCAGCACTTCTGGGAGAGGTCAGATAATGACAGGTTAATGCATATCATCTTTGTTTTCTAAAAGAATTTCCTACTGAGGTATAAAGGGCCTTATGACCACTGGATTGGGCTCAGCAGAGAACTAGGCCAACCATGGAAATTGATAAATGGCACTGAATGGAGCAACTGGTAAGTTCTGAAAGATATGATAGCACTATTTGTATTTGAATTTACTTTGCATGAAATCAAATGTATTCTCCAGTTATATCCTCTAAGAATTTTTATTTTAGGATTAGTGATAAAGGAATAAAGTGAAAAATTGTAGGTGGTAGAGGTTTTGAAACCTCCTCCAACCAATACCATGTGGCATGGTAGAATGATGAACTTGACAACAGTGTGTCATTGACCAACTCTTTCACGTTGAGCAAACTACACACTATCTTTAAGTATGTACAAAATTAATTGTACTTGCTCTATTGATCTCACAGGGTTGATGTGAGAATCAAAGATTTTGGTGTATATGGCTGCAGTACTTAAACTTTAAAATCTTATATAAATGCAAGTTAAATTATATTAAACTATCACTGCCTCAGTGTTCAACCATTTACATAGGGATGAGTGATGGTAATGGCATCCATTACAAGATCATAATTATAATGGTCAGCACAAATATAGTTTGGCATTGTCAAATTTAATCTCAATCTTATATCTATCGGGTCTTTATATTACTGGGAAAATTTCAGATAATGCTGGAAGACTTGGATTCAGACAGTTCTGCTAAATGTTTTCTTGTCTGAGCACATGAGGAAGTTTTGAAAAGTTGCTTTATGAGGTTATGAAAAAGTCTTCAGCATTGGAAATATCACTATTTTTTGGTGAAAAGGGCACTAGGTAAGACATTCGTAGTTTTGAAAACTAGTTCTTACTTACTAGCTTTTTGATCTTGGACAGATACTAAGTTTTAAGAGTTAGAACTTATGTTTATACACTGTTGTATGTGTAGTGCCTAGCACATTGTGGAAACTTGTTAAACATTTTGTTTTAACCTTTACTTCTTCCTCAGCAATACTGAAATAATAATATTCACTTCACCTAATTCTCTAAGTGTTTAAAGGAGCAAATATATTGTCAACTATTCAGTTGCTGAAAATTGTTCATCACACAGAAATGAAAAATATATTTTATTAAGGGCTAGCATGTCTCAACCGTAGGCAAGTCAGGTCACATGAAAACAATTTCACACAGTACAGAGGAAAAATTTATAGTCCAAATGCTGACTGAGATGTCTGTGGCAGGCCATTTAAATGCTGATGAACACCATAAGAGAAAATAAAGACCCAAGAATAGCAGCAACAACAAAAATCACCTGCAATATAACATCATTTCTTCCCTCTTCTCTTTCTCAAAGTGAAGAAGGTGAGAATAGCATGGGCCCTGTATTTTCATTGATTTAGGTATGAATCCTAGTTTTACTTGTTATAAGAATCTTGGTAAATTCTGTTGTTTTGGTGTGTTTGGTTGTTGTTGTTTTTGTCCATGAAAAGAAATGATACAGATCTCAGTGGGTAATTTTTAGTATTAAAGAGATGACATGTATAATGTATCTTACATTTAGAGGCTGATTTAATGTCAGTTTCCTTGTTTTCTTATGTTTATTCTCTCTGCTTTTGGAGAAATATCTGGTGGCCAGCTGATTGACTTTGCTTCTTCCATTGCAGTTTTCCTATCAGAGGAGGAGGTGAATGTGCCTATTTGAATGACAAAGGTGCCAGCAGTGCTAGGCATTACACAGAGAGGAAGTGGATCTGTTCCAAACCAGACACGTATGTCCAGATGCAGAGACAAAGCTCTATCTGATCTTCATATACTCACCATAACCTACCAGTAAATTTTTATTTCTCATTTTGCATATTGGAAAGAATATTATTTTATTCTTTCCAAATTTTTTAACGTGGTGATTCTCTGTTACTTTGGGTTCTGGGTGGGGCACGGAGCCTACTTAAATAAAACTAAATCAAACCAAAGCAACACCCCCCCCCAAAAAAAATCCAAACACAAAAAATAAAGAGCAGCCCCCTCCAAAAAACCCTAAAAGACCAAAATATCTATTTTTTTTTGCCTTTTGCTTTTTTGAAAAAACCTATTTTTGTAGAGAAAAAAAAACTTAAAAAAGATTCAAGCTCTTAAAAAGAGGACAGGACTAGAACCTAAAGTTCTTTGTATATAGTTGGCATTTTATCATAAAGTGTATAAATTTTCTCTTAAAACTCTGTGTGGACAAAAAGTTTTCATTCTAGAATTACTTATTGAATAAGTAGAAACAGTTTTCTTTCTATTTAATTTCTTAATCTTATTACACTCTCAGAACATTCTCTAATGTTACTAATATTATACTATGTGTTAACTAGCTAGAATTTAAATAAAAACCTGAAACAAACAAACAAAAGATGTATATATAAAAATAAAGGGTAAGTGTACCCTTAATCCCCTTCACCTATTTCACCCAACCTGCTGACCCACCTCCCCTATTGTAATATCAGATTTTTCCCTCCATACCTAAGAGTCTATTGCTTTCTCTCTTTTTTCCTTCTCATTTGTTTCTTAAATTCTACATATGAGTGAAATAAAATGGCATTTGTCTTTCTCTGACATATTTTGCCTACATGATACTCTGTAGCTTCATGCATGTTGTTGCAAATAGCAAGATTTCATTTTTTATGGCTGAATAATATTCCATTTTATATACCACATCTTTGTTTGTTTCAAGTTTTTATTTAAATTCTAGTTAGTTAACATATAGTATAATATTGATTTCAGGAGCATAATTCAATGACCCATCATTTGTATATAACACCCAGTCTTCATCACAGCAAGTGCCCACCATTTGTTGAAGAAACTACCTCTTATCCATTGGATATTCTTTTCTGCTTTTTCAAAAATTAGTTGACCATATATTTGGAGGTCCATTTCCGAGTTTTCTATTCTCTTCCATTGATCCATATGTCTGTTTTTGTGCCAGTACCATGCTGTCTTGATGATCACAGCTTTGTAATAAAGCATAAAAGACTTAATTATGATGTCTCCTGTTTTGCTTTTCTTTTTCAAGATTTCTTTGGCTATTTAGTGTCTTTTGTGGTTCCAATCAAATTTTAGGATTGTTTGTTCTAACGCTGTGAAAAATGCTGGTGGTGTTTTGATACTGATTGTATTAAATGTGTAGATGGCTTTGGATAGTATAGATATTTTAGCAGTATTTGCTCTTCCAATCTATGAGCATGGAATTTTTTCAACTTCTTTTTGGGTTTTTCATTTTCTTTCATAAGTGCTCTATAGTTATCAGAGTACAGATCCTTTACATCTTTGTTAGGCTTATTCCTAGGCATCCTATTGTTTTTAGTGTAATTGCAAATGGGATTGATTCCTTGGTTTCTTTTTCTGCACCTTCATTATTGGTATATAGAAATGCAACAGATTTCTGTACATTGATTTTGTATCCTGCAATTTTATTTAAATTTTTATCAGTTCTAGCAGTTTTTTGGTGAGTCTTTTGGGTTTCCTACATAGAGTATCATGTTATCTGAAAACAGTGAAAGTTTGACAACTTCTTAGCTGATTGGATGCCTTTTATTTATTTCTGTTGTCTGACTATGCCATGTCTTTTTTAATCTATTCATTTATCAATGGGCACTTGAGCTGTTTCTATAGTTTGGCTATTATAAATGATACTTTTCATTAAAGTTTAAAGAAAAAATTAGAGACATTGGATGGCTTACTTGGTTAAATGTCTGCCTTTGACTTGGGGTATGGTCTCAGGGTCATGGGATCAAGCCCTGCATTAGACTCTCTGCTCAGTGGGGAGTTTGCTTCTCCCTCTCAGTGTCCCTCTGTGCTCTCTCTCTCTCTCTCTCTCAATAAATAAATAAGATATTTTAAAAAAAGACTAGAAGGACTTAATTTTGTGAGTTTTTACAATCAGTGAAGCTTATCACTGGGAACCTTAAAAATCAGTGGACTTGGTTCTGGGAAAGCCTAAGGTAACCGAGTCCATGCCCTTAAAGGGACAGCATAGCAAACAATCTCACCAAGACACAGCATAGAAGCAGTGGTTTGAGAGATGTATTCAGGAGTATTCAAGAAGGTGTATTTACTGGTCTCAGAGCAAGCACAGGAACATTAAGGATCTTTGGAGACTTCTCTAAGAACAAAGGAGCTGACTGGAGCAATTTCTATTCCTCCCACCCCACCAACCTGAATACACCAACACCTGCAAGAACCAGCATGAACACTTCCCACCAAGATTTTCTAACAACACACCCTGTCCCTGCATTCTTCTTGGACTGCCCAATCCAATCCATCCCTCTATGTAGGAGTTCCTCCAAAGCACCTCCACACTGCTGCCCACAAGCAGACCAACAACATAACTTGCTAACACTCTGAAGCCTACCCCTAGATTTCTTGTGTATGAAACCCACCAAATCAGCCCCACTTGGCAGGAGTTCATCCACAACTGAACAACAAGTGTGGTATTGTGTAAGCAGCCCCAAGTGTGACAAGCACTACTTAAGAGTGATTCTTGCCTTGGATGAAGGGGGAAGATAACCACATATATCAGGTCAACTGCAGCCCCAGGAGTGGGCTAGGAGCAGACATCTGATATGACTGCTGTTCCCACCAAGCAACAAAACTTTACAAGGGACAGTACAAAGGGAGACTCCAGCAACTTGAGGTCACTGCAACCCTAACAGACATCTAGTCTGACTGCAGGCTCAGCCCACCAATGAAAATCTCTCAGGGGAACAATGCAGAAAGAGCATCCTGCAGTTCAGTGTGACCATAGTTCTGGCAAGTGAGCTGAGAGTAGGCATTTGGGCTGACCCAATTCAAGCTCAAGGAAGACCCAGTCTGGCCCCTTAACATCACAGAGACCAAACACTGTCCAGAGCAAGCAAAGATAGCCATTGAAGACAACTGACCTGAAGGCAAACCTATCTCAATCACAACAGTAGGGTACACACAACACATTTAGGAGACACCCCTGAAGCACCAAGTTCTGATGCATAGGAAGCATTGCACTACAGACTTCTTCTTCATAGGGTCACTATTTTCAAAAGCAGGAAATGTAGCTGACTTTCTTAATGCATAGAAACAGACACAGAGAGTTAGATAAAATGAGGAGACAGAGGAATATGGACCATGGAAATGAAAGAACAGGACAAAATTGCAGCCAAAGAGATAAACAAAATAGAGATAAGCAATATGCCAGATATAGAATTCAAAGGAATGATCATAAAGATACTCACTAGACTTCAGAAAAGGGTGGAAGATCCGATGAGACCCTCAAGAAGGAGATAGAAAATATAAAAATAACCAAGCAGAGATAAAGAGTTACAGAAGTTAAAAATTCATTTGAGAGAATAAATATTAGATTAGATGAAACAGAAGGATAGATCAGTGATCTTGGAAAGAGAATAACAGAAATAAGTCAAATGAAACAGGACAAGAAAAAAGAATAATAAAAAATGAGAATAGGTTAAGGGAACTCAGTGATGCCAGCAAGCAGAGTAATATTTGTATTATAGGAATCCCAGAAGAAGAGAAGAAAGGAAGGCAGAAAATTTATTTGAAGAAATAGTAGCTGAAAACTTCCCTAATCTGGGGAAGGCAACAAACGTGCAGCTCTACAAGACAAAGGGAACTCCCAACAAAGTCAACCCAAGGAGATCCACACTAAGACACACAATAATTAAAATGACAAAAGGTAGTGATAAAGAGAGAATTTTAAAAGCAGCAAGAGAATGGGGGTGCCTGGGTGGCTCAATCTGTTAAGCATCCATTACTTGGTTTTGGCTCAGGTCATGATTTCAGGGTTGTCAGATCAAAACCTGCATTGGACTCTGTGCTGGGTGTGGAGCCTGCTTAAGATTCTCTCCCTCTCCCTCTCTGCCCCATTTCTCTCTCTCTCTCTCTCAAAAAAAAAAAAAAAAAAAAAAAAAAAAAAAAAAAAGCTGTAAGAGAAAAAACAAAACAAACCAACCCCTCCACAATAACAATTCAATGGAAACCCTATGAGACTATCAGCTGATTTTTCAGCAAAAACTTTGCAGGCCTGAAAGAAGAGGCATGATATAGTCAAAGTGCTAAATGGGAAAAATGTGTAACCAAAATCATCCTTTCTGGCAAGGCTATCATTCAGAAAGAAGTGGAGATTAAGAGTTTCCCAGACAAACAAAAATTAAAGGAATTCATCACCACTAAGCCATCCTTAAATTAAAGGGGATTCTTTGAGTGGAAAGGAAATATCATAAAGAGAAATAAAAGTAAGAAAGGAAAATATTTCACAGATTCATACTAACATAATAAAAGTAGTAGATTTATTGCTTATAAAACCAGTATGGAAGTTAAAGCACAAAAGCAATAAAATTAAATATATCTGTAACAATCAGCCAAGGGATTCACAAAACACAAGGATGTCAAGTAGGACACCATGTACCTAAAATGTGGGGAGAACTGGGGTAAAAATTTAGTGATTTTAAAACGGGTTCAAATGAGCAACCTCCAAATTAAATTAGACTAATGTAAGCTATAGTAATCAAAACAGTATGATGTGGGTACAAAAACAGACAGATAAATATAAAAGATTAGAGATCCAGAAAGAAACCCACAATTATATGGTCTATTAATCTATGACAAAAGAGGCAAGTATATACAATGGGAAGAAGTCTTTTTAACAAATAATACTGGTAAAACTGGACAGCTACCTGTAAAAGAATGCAACCAGAACCTTTTCTTTCTTTCTTTCTTTCTTTCTTTCTTTCTTTTTCTTTTTCTTTTTTTTAAGATTTTATTTATTTATTTGAAAGAGAGAGATCACAAGTAGGCAGAGAGGCAGGCAGAGAGACAGGAAGGAAAGCAGGCTGCCTGCTGAGCAGAGAGCCCAATGCGGGGCTTGATCACAGGACCCTGGCATCATGACCTGAGCCGAAGGCAGAAGCTTTAACCCACTGATCCACCCAGGCACCCCTAGACCCCTTTCTTATCCAGTACACAAAAATAAACTCAAGATGGATTAAGCACCTAAATGTGACATCTTAAACCATAAAATTCCTAGAGGAAAATACAGACACTAATCTTGATATCAGCTATAAAGACATTTTTCTAAATATTTCTCCTTTGGTAAGGAAAACAAAAGCAAAATTGAACGATTGACTCTGTACATCAAAATAGAAAGCTTTGCACAGAGAAGGAAACCATCAATAAAACAAGATAACCCACTGAATGGGAGAAGATATTTGCAAATGATATATCCAATAAGGGGTTAATAGCCAAAATATATATTAAAAACTTATACAACTGAACACCCCCCTAAATAATCCAATTAAGAATGAGCAGAAGACATGAACAAACATTTTTCCAAAGAAGACATTCAGATGGCCAATAAATATGTAAAAAGATGCTTAATATCACTCACCATCAGGGAAAGGCAAATCAAAATTACAATGAGGTATCACCTCACACCTGTCAGAATGACTAGAATAAAAAAAAAAAAGAAGATATGGAGAAAAAGGATTCCCTGTGCATTGTTGGTGGGAATGCAAACTGGTGCAACTATGGTAAAAAGCAGTAGGGATGTTCCTCAAATATTAAAAATAGCATCACCATATGATCCAGAAATTCTACTACTGGATATTTTACCCAAAGAAAACAAAATATACTGATTTGAAAAGATACACACTGTGCTATTTATTGTATATTATTTACAGTAGCCAAGACATGGATGACTGGATAAAGAACATTTGCCATATATAATGGAATATTACTTGGCCACAAAAAGAATGAAATCTTGCCATTTGCAACAACATGGATGGATCTAGCAGATATAATAGCTAAGTGAAATAAGACAGAGAAAGACAAATACTGTATGATCCACTCATGTGTGGAATTTAAGAAACAAAATAAACAAAGAAAAAAAGAGACAAATGAAAAAGCAAAATCCTAACCACACCAGAACAAACTTGTAGTTGCCAGAGGGGATGTGGAATAGGTGAAGGGGACTAAAAGCACACTTATCACGATGAGCACCAAGTAATGCATAAGTTTGTTGAATCATTATATTGTACACCTGAATCTATTATAATACTGTATGTTAATTACATTGTAAAGTAAAATAAGCAAAAATTTTTAAAAATTCAAAATCCATGGTGATCTGATATCTTGGTTGTGGTAAAGGTAAAATTTGGTAGTACTAAAATAAACCTGTTTAGTGAGATTAAAATATGTTTACTGAGTTATCTCTTATTAATAATCACCTATTTTCTGTTGAAAAATACACATTTCGGCAGATATATGGGGTTTCTAATTCTGTGTTGAACATTAAAATACCAAAGTTATGGTTTAGAAATATCTACTCAGGCACTTGACTTTTCTCAGCAGTCTTTTGTATTTTTTTTTAATTTTTATTTTTTATAAACATATATTTTTATCCCCAGGGGTACAGGTCTGTGAATCACCAGGTTTACACACTTCACAGCACTCACCAAAGCACATACCCTCCCCAATGTCCATAATCCCACCCCTTCTCCCAAACCCCCTCCCCGCAGCAACCCTCAGTTTGTTTTGTGAGATTAAGAGTCACTTATGGTTTGTCTCCCTCCCAATCCCATCTTGTTTCATTGATTCTTCTCCTACCCACTTAAGCCCCCATGTTGCATCACTACTTCCTCATATCAGGGAGATCTATGATAGTTGTCTTTCTCTGCTTGACTTATTTCACTAAGCATGATACACTCTAGTTCCATCCATGTTGTTGCAAATGGCAAGATTTCATTTCTTTTGATGGCTGCATAGTATTCCATTGTGTATATATACCACATCTTCTTGATCCATTCATCTGTTGATGGACATCTAGGTTCTTTCCATAGTTTGGCTATTGTGGACATTGCTGCTATAAACATTCGGGTGCATGTGCCCCTTTGGATCATTACGTTTGTATCTTTAGGGTAAATACCCAATAGTGCAATTGCTGGGTCATAGGGCAGTTCTATTTTCAACATTATGAGGAACCTCCATGCTGTTTTCCAGAGTGGCTGCACCAGTTTGCATTCCCACCAACAGTGTAGGAGGGTTCCCCTTTCTCCGCATCCTTGCCAGCATCTGTCATTTCCTGACTTGTTGATTTTAGCCATTCTGACTGGTGTGAGGTCATATCTCATTGTGGTTTTGATTTGTATTTCCCTGATGCCGAGTGATATGGAGCACTTTTTCATGTGTCTGTTGGCCATCTGGATGTCTTCTTTGCAGAAATGTCTGTTCATGTCCTCTGCCCATTTCTTGATTGGATTATTTGTTCTTTGGGTGTTGAGTTTGCTAAGTTCTTTATAGATTTTGGACACTAGTCCTTTATCTGATATGTCGTTTACAAATATCTTCTCCCATTCTGTCAGTTGTCTTTTGATTTTGTTCACTGTTTCCTTTGCTGTGCAAAAGCTTTTGATCTTGATGAAATCCCAATAGTTCATGTTTGCCCTTGCTTCCCTTGCCTTTGGCGTTCTTCCTAAGAAGATGTTGCTGCGGCACAGGTCGAAGAGGTTGCTGCCCGTGTTCTCCTCAAGGATTTTGATGGATTCCTTTCGCACATTGCGGTCCTTCATCCATTTTGAGTCTATTTTTGTGTGTGGTGTAAGGAAATGGTCCAATTTCATTTTTCTGCATGTGGCTGTCCAATTTTTCCAGCACCATTTATTGAAGAGGCTGTCTTTTTTCCATTGGACATTCTTTCCTGCTTTGTCGAAGATTAGTTGACTGTAGAGTTGAGGGTCTATTTCTGGGCTCTCTATTCTGTTTCATTGATCTATGTGTCTGTTTTTGTGCCAGTACCATACTGTCTTGATGACGACAGCTTTGTAATAGAGCTTGAAGTCCGGAATTGTGATGCCACCAACGTTGGCTTTTTTTTTCAATATCCCTTTGGCTATTCGAGGTCTTTTCTGGTTCCATATAAATTTTAGAATTATTTGTTTCATTTCTTTGAAAAAGATGGATGGTACTTTGATAGGAATCGCATTAAATGTGTAGATTGCTTTAGGTAGCATAGACATTTTCACAATATTTATTCTTCCAATCCAGGAGCATGGAACATTTTTCCATTTCTTTGTGTCTTCCTCAATTTCTTTCATGAGTACTTTAGTCTTTTGTATTTTTTTTTTTTTTTTTGCATCAACATCTATTCCCAAGTAAGGGCTCAATTAAAAAAAAATTCCGTAAGAGAATCTTATATTGAAGCTGAGCAAGGCACTCTAATTTTTCCATATGTCCATTGTGATAGAGCACCTCCACACATCTGACTTCATAAAAATATGATTTTTGTCCTAGGATCTGATATTTCTTACAAGTGAGTCAGCATTATATTTTAACAAATCTCCATTTTAGCTCCATTCTACTTTTTTGTAGGAAACTAATGGGAGAAAAAAGAAGCACAATCATTTTGGACTTTAGATATTAGCCTCCTGCTGAAGAAATTATGGGTTATTTGTGATACAGTAGTCAATTATATAGCTTATGGACCAAAGATTTAGTTTCCATTCCCCCCCCCTTTTTTTTTTTTTAGCATTTCCCCTTTTTTGTATACTCTGTTCAATAGATGTGAATGGGGAATACATTCCTCCATTTCTCTTCAGTATCCCTCAGGTTACAGAAAACACCTATTTTCACCAATAATCTTAAGATGTGATGGTGTGTTAGTATTTGAAGGAGTCAAATAAAGATTTACACTAGTCTACCTTTCACATTCTTAGTCAAATGGTAGAGACTTGCAAAGGAACCATACTACCTGGAGGGGCCCAGAAGCCTAAAGGAGGCATTCGCAAGAAATGCCAGCTTGTAGCCAGGCCTGCTGCAGTGAAGAGGGGTCAGCCCTCCTGAAATTGCCTCATGAGGAAGCCATCTCATTCCAAAAAAGGAGTTCATATGCGAAATTTACCAAATGGAAGAGAAAGATGAAAAAACTATTTGTATCTGAGGAAATAGTGCAAATAGAAGAATTTATAAAAACAAACAAATGGAAAATAATCTCAATCTCCCTAAAAAAACTTTTAAAATGTTTATATTTATTATTCTTGAGGAGATAAAGGAATAGGGCATAAAATAGGCAAAACAATCTAAAAGACCTGATCATAATCTTGAAAACAAAATTTATTGTTGAAATATACTCAATAGAAGAGCTACATCTATGAAAGGACCCAGCTGACAAACAAAAGAGTGAAGGAATAGATTGGGTTGAAGGTATCACTGAGAAATCAGAATGAAGAGATGAAGAGTTGATGAATATTAAAAAATTAAGAGGCACATGATTCATGGAGAAACTCAAATATACATCTATTAGGAATACTAAAAGGGCACAGCAGAGAAATGATAATAAAATCATCTGAAGAACTTACAGGGTGTATGTAATACCATCTCTGGGCCTGGACCATGGGGTTTTTTGACAAATGTCGAGGCTCCAATATGACAAGCGTAGGTGATATATTTGCTATGAGCTTCAGGAGATCATCTGAGTTAAAAGAAAAACAGGGGGAAGAAAGAAGAATAAAAAGGAAGAAGGAAGAAGAAGAAGAAGAGGAAGAAAAAGTAGGAGGAGGAGAAGGAGAGTGTACAATGGCTGGTTTTATTTTCTGTTGTAAATATCTTTGTTGGTTACAAACTGAAACATGGAGAAACTTTTGATTACAGTAGGGGCTTACATGTAGAAATTGAATAATATGTAGACTAAAATGCGAAATCATCAGCTACATCCTATGGAGTATGAGTGGCCAAGGAAAGCAATAACTTCTATGGCTTCACCACTTTCAAAACAAGTATAGTTTTATATTTCATGGTTGGCTCTCATGGTACAGAAAGGGAATGAGAAACTAGCAAATATCTTGAGCAATCCTTGATGAACTTGAAATGCTGCATTATTAGCTTTTGTATACAACAGATATTCCTAGATCATAAAACAGCTAAAATCACATTCAAACTAACGCTGGGATTTCAATACTATATACTGCAGCACATCGAAGCCATCTGTATGATCATTAAATCCAGGTGATATGGAAGACTAGCTACCCCTAATCTTTTAACTCATAATTAAAATATTTTCTCCTTATACAAGTTTCTCCCTAATAGAGAGCAGTCACTCTCAGTTTATGGCAAGTATCACGTTAGTGTCCTATTTACAGTTCATGCTTCCATTACCTGTTCTGCTTTAATGGGCTAGACTCTAAGCTTTTTTTCTTTTTGAAGGGATATTGCAGCAGGACAGGGCTGCTGCTGTTGCTTCTTCTCTCTGTCTCTCTCTTTCTCTTATTTATTTATTTTTAGTGACCAAAACAGAACAGATCTATAACTGCAGCTTCTGGAAAGCCATTTATTCTTGCCAGTCTTGTATCTCTCCTTTAACTTGACCTTGGCCTCTTGTTGGGCCTTGCATTTAAGCGCAGGGTCTCTGAAGACATCCTGTTGATGATAGTTTTGTCCCAGGGGATATCCACAGAGTATCTCGTGGGCATGAAGTGGTTGTAGTTACAAACTTTCATAAAAGACTTAACCTTTGACCTCTTGGTGATTTTCTCATAGCCAGCTGGAGGAATGGTCTGAGGTAACACCATAAACGTTCTTCACAATGGCCACTTTGCTTCCAGAGTAACATCAGGCCAGGACTAGCACTAGCACCATCTTTCCAGGTTTCATGAACTTGCCCATCTTGACACAGCCACTTAAGGACCAGAACCACCTTTCCAGGTTTCATGAACTTGGGGACACAGCCACTTGAGTCTACAGCAGAAAAGAAAAAATGTCCAGAGCTTCCCTTCTTGATTCTGATATTTCTGTTTTGTTCTCTTTTTGCTCTTGCTACACTGGGACATGAAACTGACACAAACAAAAAATGAAACTAAACCATCAATAGTCCTGTGGTAACAAGAAGAGACAAAATCATTTTTGGAGTTGGATTATTTTATTTATTTATTTTTAAAATTTTTTTTGTTTATTTGACAGAGAGAGATCACAAGTAGGCAGAGAAGGAGGCAGAAAGAGGGGAGGAAGCAGGCTCCCTGTTGAGCAGAGAGCCCGATGCGGGGCTCGATCCCAAGACCCTGAGATCATGACCTGAGCCGAAGGCAGAGGCTTTAGCCCACTGCGCCACCCAAGCGCCCCTGGAGTTGGATTATTATTTAGACATAAAAAATGAAGTATTGGGGCACCTGAATGATTCAGCTAGTTAAGCATCTGATTCCTCATTATATCTTAGGTCATTATCTCAGGGTGGAGAGATTAGGCCTTGTGAGACTGAGCCTCACATTGTGTTCCATGTTCAGTATGGAGTCTGCTTCAGATTGTCTCTTGCTCTGCCCCTCCACCTATTTATTCTCTCTCTCAAATAAATAAATAAATACATGAATAAAGTCTTTTTAAAAAATGAAGTATTGATATATGCTACAATGTAGATAATTCTTGAAAACATGATGAGTGAAAGAAACCACACAAAAAGATCACACAGTGTGTGATTCCATGTACATGAAATATCCAGAGGAGGTGACAATATAGAGACAAATGCAGATTGGTTGAAAGGGGCTATGTGTGGTGATGAGGAGTGGGGGACAGCTGCTGAATGGTATGGGGGCTTGTCTTAGGATGATCAAAATATTTTGAAACTAGATAGAAGTGGTGGTTGCACAATATTGTGAGTGTACTAAATGTCACCAAGTTTTTCACTTTAAAGGAGTTAATTTTATATTATGCCAATTTTACCTCAAATTAAAAAAAAAAAATCTGGAGTGACACTTCCACAATGTGGGAAAATCCACACCCATATCTAGTTCAGAGTAGAAAACCAAAAACACCACCTGGGAGAGTCAACAGAAGCAACAAACAGGAAGATTATAAAGAGAAGAACCCAAAACCATGTTTAAGTAATGACATGAAACAGTATAGTAGGAATTGATGGAAATTATAAGGAAAGAACAAGACTCTATGAAAATAAGAATTTTTTAAACATAACTACAGAGGAGTTTTAGAAATGAAAAGTATAATAGCATTTTTTTAATGAATTGTACAACTTATTAAGTTAAACTGAAGGAACTATTAGTGTAATGGAATTTAAGTCTGGGGATAATAAAAAGGTTAAAAATATGTAAGACATTTAAAAACTCAGAAGATAGAATGAGAATATTCCAGAACATATCTAATAAGTCTAGGAGCAAACAGTAAAATAAAAAAAAAAAAATAAGAGAGGCAATATTTGAGGAATCAATGACTAATAATTTTCCATAATTCTCATTTTTAATAAAATATATTATTAAAATTACTTTAAAGAAAAATTGAAGTTGAAGAAGAATGTATATATACTTGCAATCCTAATTGTACTTTTCTACTGGACAGAAGTTCTTAGAATAAGTTCCTGTGTAGTGATGTACCTTGCAGCCTTATTTGTAATAGGGAAAGATAGAACCCTATTAAATGAATTATTCCCAGGATGTCTTTGACTCTGCTTTTACACGTTAAGAAATCTGCATTTAGTCACTAAAGACTATATGCTATTCAAGAATTAAAACATTTGATTAATTCAATTTTATCTGTGGAAAAAGTCCCATAATGGCATTTAAAATAAAATACATAAAGTAATAATTAGAGACATAAATACTTTATGTAAAAGTCTGCTGAAACAATATACTCAAAATAAGGCCAATATGTACTATTCAGAGGAATGTCCCATTTGAACCCTGATTCAAGATCAGTTATGTAGTTATATTACGCACAATTCTAATGGGTTTGATCATCTGACCAGTTCACAAGCTATCAACAGTAGATGAGAAGGAAGGGATGAAAATATGTCCAGAGACGAACACGAGACTGAGCAGCAAAGGATGACAATGGGAAGAAAAAAACAAGCAATAAAAAGCAGACGTATTTAACACAAAAAGCTTACCACTTTGAGTCCCTTAGTTTGGAGGTATACAGCCCCATGTATGTATTCTTCTTGAAGTCTCCATCATCATGGTATGGTATTAAAATCTATGGTCAAAGTGGATCCTTAGCACAAATTTCCTTTTGTTCCATATGCCCTCAGTAGGTTGAGAAGAATGGAATAGAAGTTACAGACAATAAACACATGACTAAAGAAAGATAAAGGGGAAGGTTCTTAGTAGTTACACTGACAGTCTGACCTCAAAGCTTGCTGCAGGGTAGGATAACTTCAGGAGCCATATGCCCTAAAATGTTGTCATTCTCCTAGAGTAACACGTATAGGGCACAGGTGAGATCAAGGAAATTAGCTGTCTGCTCAGCTTTCAAGGAAATAAGAAATGGCACAGAAATAAGAAATGATGTATTTTTTTAAATGGTGTCTGCTATGCACTGTAAACTTCTCCTTTAATGAAGCTCCCTATAAATCTTCACTAACACATGTGTTTTGCTAATGCTTTGGAATGAAGGATTTGTTATGATGACAGGGGATGGTGTTGAGCCCTGACCAACACAGGGTGACAGTAAAAATTGCCTGCAGGTATAACTAAAAGCCAAGTTCTGGTCAATGCTTTGTCATGGAACTGAGGACATTCAGAGAGAAGGCCCACTGTGAAGAGCAGGTCATACTCCTAAACTTTAAAAAAAAAAAAAAAAAAAAAAAGTCAGAATTAAATTGTCAGCATTTCCAATAGTATATTTGAGTGATTTTCTGAGTTTCTGAATGAAAAAAATCCTTTACCAACTCTACTAATTTACCCCATGATGCCTAGGATATAATACTTCATTACAACCCTATCTAACTGACCTATGGAGATACAAAGCCTTTGGCATATATGAGATTTTCTAGAAATGTAAAGGAACAAACTTAATTCTATGGAAGGAGATATGGGACAGGAAGAGAGGAATTTGAGGGGTTGGGTTATTAGGAAAAGATTATTTGGAAGCCACTGGACTTCTCTCTCCCTGTAAAATCCCTTCTATACTCACTTTCTCAGATTTTCTTTCATTGTTATAGAACAGTAGCAACTTAGGTCTGCCCTAGCAAGGAGGGAGGTGACAGAAACATAGCTTCCACAACTCAGAAAACCCTCCTCCATTTCCTGCACACCAATCCACCTTGAAGTATGTTTTCCAGTTAAAACTTCAATTTCATCTCAGGCTTCAACGTGGACTCATGCTTACCCTCTTGTGTAAGTACTGTGGGTAGAAGGACCCATCATGTTTCCCAGGAAGAAAATATGAAGCAACCAGTAATTGCTCAATGAATGACTCAAAACACCCTTCTGACAACAGGTTTTTATTTGTTTTGTTTTGTTTTTGTTGTTATGACACACAAAGGAATAACATACAAATATAATTGCAGAAAAAATTCCTTTTCTAATTAGCCAGCTAAGAACTATGGACATTGCCAGGGACTGTTCAAGTCCTCACCTTTTTGTTTGGATCCTCAGTCATGACTACAGCAGTATGTCTTTCTTCACAGATTATTCTGCTGGCCAGCCAGGCATCATTTTTCTGTGAACACCACTAGTATGTTTCCTGGTAAGATTTCCTCTCCGATGGACAGAGTAGAGATCTAGAGGCCTGCGGTGGCAAAATGTAAATAAGGTAATGAGAGATTGTCAGCATGGTATGCCTTGGGAAAGCTCATGAAGAACATTCTGTGGTTTTCTTTTCCTTCTTTTTTTTTTTTTTTTTTGTATTTGTAAGCATATTTTATTTTAATTTTTATTTATTTTTTAAAATTTATTTTCAGTGTTCCAGAATTCATTGTTTATGCACCACACCCAGTGCTCCATGCACTATGTGCCCTGCTTAATACCTACACCAGGCTCACCTAACCCCCCCATCCTCCTCCCCTTCAAAAACCTGTTTGTTTCTCAGAGTCCACAGTCTCTCATAGTTTGTCTCCCCCTCAAATTTCCCCAACTCACTTCTCTTCTCCATCTCCCCATGTCCTCCATGTTGTTCCTTATGCTCCACAAATAAGCGAAACCATATGATAATTGACTCTCTCTGCTTGACTTATTTCACTCAGCATAATCTCTCCCAGTCCAACCATGCTGATACAAAAGTTGGGTATTCATCCTTTCTGATGGAGGCATAATACCTCATAGTATATATGGACCATATCTTTATCCATTTGTCCTTTGAAGGGCATCTTGGTTCCTTCCACAGTTTGGTGACTGTGGCCATTGCTGCTATAATCATTGGGGTACAGATGGCCCTTCTTTTCACTACATCTGTATCTTTGGGGTAAATACCCAGTAATGCAATTGCAAGGTCATAGGGAAGCTCTATTTTTAATTTCTTAAGGAAGCTCCACAATGTTTTCTAAAGAGGCTGCACCAGCTTGCATTCCCACCAACAGTGTAAGAGAGTTCCCCTTTCTCCACATCCTCTCCAACACTTGTTTACTGTCTTGTTAATTTTGGGCATTCTAACTGGTGTAAGTGGTATCTCAATGTGGTTCTGATGGCTAGTGATGATGAACATTTTTTTATGTGTCTGTTAGTCATTTGTATGTCTTCATTGGAGAAGTGTCTGTTCATGTCTTCAGCCCATACTTTGATGTGATTATCTGTTTTGTGGGTGTTGAGTTTGAGGAGTTCTTTATAGACCTCAGATATCAGCCCTTTGTCTGTAGTGTTATTTGTGAATATCTTCTCCCATTCCCTGGGTTGCCTCTTGGTTTTGTTGACTATTTCCTTTGCTGTGTAGAAGCTTTTGATCTTGCTAAAAGTTCATTTTCGCTTTTGTTTCCTTTGCCTTTGGAGACATATCATGAAAAAAGTTGCTGTGGCCATTGTTGAAGAGGTTACTGCCTATGGTCTCCTCTAGGATTCTGATGGATTCCTGCCTCAGGTTGAGGTCTTTTACCCATTTCAAGTTCATCTTTGTGTATGATTTAAGAGAATGGTAGAGTTTCATTCTTCTACACACAGCTGTGGTTTTCTACTGCCTTTCAGCGCTATTCCTCCGGGGGTCTCCTTTCCGGTTCCTACTACCCACGTGGAAACTTCCATGGTCCAGTCCTGCCTCTGTCCTCTGAGACCAGGAATAAAACAAATGGTTTTTAGCTAACTGATTTAATTCCTAAATAAGTTAACATAAACCAGAGTCTAGAAAAGCTAAGGATCGTTTTGGGTTAAATAAACAGCTTTAATCACTACTGCGTTGTATTGATTACAGTTCCCAGCCGTTCTGGTGCATAGCTTTAGAAAAGAATGTCTACAGGCCCCTCTTCACATCCCCTTCTGTTCTCTCCTGAACCCATTTGGCTAAGTGTTTGCTTTTTTTTCTTACCCACTTCACCCAAACCGGCCCTGTCCATATCACCTGTGGCTTTCTTTAGGGGGAATCCAGAGCGGGTATCTTCCTCCAGGACTCCTAGGCGCCTCCATGGTCTCGCCAGGCCAGCCCCCAGCTGCTCTCAGGGATGGTCGGGATGCCGGGGCATTTGGGCCCCCAGCTCCAGACGGGGAAAATAGCTGAAGGCCAGCAGGGGGCCTCGCAGCGCCCCACAGATCCGGGGAACTCGCCTGCGGAGCAGAGCTCCCAAGCCGCGCCCACTTCCTCTCCTCCTCCAGTCCCGGTTGCACAGCGCCACCGCAATCACGCGGGTCGCGCCGGAGGGCCGGCCGGGGGCGCGCGTCGGACCCTGGGCACCCGATGCCTTAGCGCAGCCAGTCCGCCCACATCCCCGCCCCTGCTCCCCTGCGCCCTGCCGCCCTTGCAAAGAGAAGAATCGCTACTGTGGGTGCACCACTTCCTCCCGCTGAGACCGAAGGTGTTTCTTCCGTGGAGGGTGACGATTCTGCAGAACCGTCTAGTTTATCACGGAACGGAAAGAAAACACGATAGAGCATTGCTTTTGTTTCTTTTTCTTTTCTTTTTTTTTTTAACCGGGAATATAATCAAATCTACTGCTGGTCCTGGCGGTACCATGGTGGAACTTGGTGTTCCCCTGTGCACAATATCATTTAATCCTTATGGCTACACGGTCCATATGTTGTTGGCAGTTGCAAAGAATCTCCGTCTCTAAGGCGCAATACTCTAGCTACAACGTTGTCCGTGGCCAAGGTACTTTTAAAGCAAACAATTTTGGATTAAAAAAATAAGCTTCAATCTATAATGGGAGAAAACAGAGAGAGGAATCGTCAATTTTAAGAAAACCCAGAAGTCTTGCATCTGGGTCGGTTATGGGTGTGTGGGGGGGGGGGGGGGCGGGGGGGGGCGTGCTACCTCAGGCCAGAAGGGGGACATTTTGTAATTCCTCAACTCAGAGGAGATATCTTCTAGAAAAGTACCCCCATCCCCTCCATCCCCAACCCAGGGTGTTTTTTATCCTGTGGATAAAAAGGATACCACATGACTAGCCGTGGTTCTCTCAGCTCCTTGGCGTTCACAGGGATTAATCTTGGTGGTTCCATTCTCTCCAGTCATATTTGACAAGACAGCTTCAAACCGTGGGCTCCGCGGGGCTTTCCTGAGGGAAGTGCCTCAACAACAGCATCTTAAAACCAGCAGGGAGGTTAGGGACTGTGGAACCTCAACCTCTAGGGGTTGGGAGGGCTCCTTTCACTTTGCTGAGGAGGTGAGTGGTTTTGCCAAAAGCTCCAGTACCACCTAGGCCCCAGACGGTAGTGTGGGATTAGGTAAGTGTAGGAATCAGGCTGCCTGTGGGAAAGCCTTGACTTTCAGCTTATTCCCTGTGTGACTCTGGGCAAGCTACTCAACTTCTTGTAATTCAATTTTACCTTCTAGAACCATCCTGGGTGAAATTAAATGAACATTTAATGCATATGTGTAAAAAAGGTAAAAATCTCCCCGGAATCAAATTTGGGAAGGGTGACCTTGTGAATGCTGACTCTCTTCTGTAAAAAAGAGATAGAGCTTGCAATATTGTGATTTGGGCACCAAGGGAAAATATGACCAGGCATATGATCTACCTAGTTAAGATTGAGATTCGGGGTAATAAAAATAGTAACATGCTCAATTTTCCTTATTTTTAAGCTATCAATATCATTTTAGTGAAAGTACATTTATTGAAGCAAAAGGGTCCCTATTGTAATAACATATCTCATAATTAATAGAGCAGTATTGTATGATAAGAAGAATGCTGGAGGCAGACTCAGGTACACTGTGTGCCATCTTCTTTTATCACACTTATTTGGGTGACCAGTTAACACCTTCACATTTTTTTCTTTAATTTTTCAAAAATAAACTATTAGTTTAGATCAATGGCTCTATACTATGATGTGTGTCACAACAATCTGGGGACTTTTTTGTTTGTTTGACATATATATCCCTAGGGGAGCCTCAGTGGCTCACTTGGTTAAGAGTCAGACTCTTGATTTTGCTCAAGTCATGATCTCAGGGTCCTGAGATTGAGCCTGGCATTGGGCTCCTCACTGAGTGTAGAGTCTGTTTGGGATTCTGTCACTTTCCCTCCCTTCTGCAACCCCCTCCTCCATGCTCTCTCTTGTCTCTGATTCTTTAAAAAAAACCAAACTATCATTTTCTATCTATCATCCATCCATCTATCTATCTATCTATCTATCTATCTATCTATCTTCCTATGTACTGTCCCAAGTCTATTGGATTAGAATATTCTGGGTTCTGGACTAGTAATCTGCATTTTTTAAAAGCTAAGAAGACACATTTGGAGCAATGCTTATATTTATGATTGATTTCTGTTCCAAAGTAACAAACAAATGTAATCCATTTCATTATCTTTTCCCACACTCAAATTCTATGATTTCTTTAGTTACAAAAGTACTTTTATAACACTGTAATGATTTCTACATTGTTTCAATCTATATTGCCATTTCAGGGTCAACAACTCAGATTGTTTATGTTAACAGGTTGTTACCATAGGAGTTATGAGACACAAGTCTAAAAACACGTTTTAGTTTTGGTTTAGCTTAAGATTTATTTTCAAGTGTCTTAAGTTTTCAACAACATGAAAAGAACAAAGGAAATTTTTACAAAATATGGTCAGTTGCTATGACTAAATCCTGTACAGCTTGTGACTAAGTTTTTCTTTTTTCTGACGATCAGGTAACACAGGTTACGTGTGAATAGGAGATGCTATCTTTCCTTTTCACGGAAATTGTGCTTGATTCTTTGACTAGTGCTTCTTTTCTCTAATACTCCAGAAATCAACTCCTTCATTCAGAATTAGTATTATTTCAAAGATGACTATGCCATTATCTTTCAAAAGATTATTCAGAATATGTAGTAATGACTAGAGAAAACAATTGAGAATATTTGCACTTGTTTGCTAGAGGAAAAAAATGTAAATTAATAGTTCAGGTGCTCACTTCTGACTTGAGACATATCGACCTTTTTGTTTTTTTCCCAAAGTATAGTGTCAAAATGTATCAAGAATCTGAATGGACATTTTAAGTTAAAAAAAAAAGTGAGCATATTTCTGATCTCATCCTATGCATTTCCTTAGTATAGTCCAGTAATTAAAAGTAGTCATTCTTTCTAGTTGTGTGATGTAAGTTAGGATTATCCTGGAAAAATACTAGCAAATATTTTTTTGAAGGTTTTTATTTATTTATTTGAGAAAGAGAGATAGTGAGCGAGAAGCAGAGCAGGAGGGAGGGGTAGAAACATAAGCAGACTCCCCACTGAGCAGGGAGCCCAATGTGGGGCTCAATCCCAGGATCCTGGGATCATAACCTGAGATGAAGGCAGACACTTAAGCAACTGAGACACGCAGAACCACCCCTACCTTCCTGGTAGCAAATATTTTTTAATAATTATCCAAGAGGAAAGGCATTTCAGGATAAAATAAGAAATCAAGAAAAAAATTAGAAACTATTTGTAAATGAGCACAAACATAAAAAATTGTAAGATGCTAGTAAAGCAGTACTTGCTGAAAAATTTATAGCTCTAAATACCATGTTTAAAAAGAAGAAAGATCTTAAGGTTTATAGTTTTCATCTTTCAAAATTAGAAAAAAAAAGACAAGTGTAATCCAGTGTAAGCAAAAGAAAGGAAATGGTTATGATGAAACTGAAAAATCAATGAAATAGAACACAGAAGAACTACAGTAGGTCAAGAAAAAGAAAAGGAATAAAGGGTACCCAGACTGGAAAGGCAGGATTGTAGGTGATTTGTAGAGAATACCAGAGAAAATAGAAAAAAGTTGTTACCTTCAACAAATGAGTTTGCCAGGTTGTAGGATATAAGATCAAGATACAAAAATAATAAACTTCAGTGTGTAATTCACATAATATACAAGTATTAACCTGAGAATAAAGTTAATTATCTCTAAATTAATCTGTAAAGAGTCATAGATCTAATATAAAGCCTTAAACTGTAATAGTTCTGGAAGAAAACAGAGGAAAATCTTTTGAGCCTGAGATAAGTGAAGATTTTTTAAGATACAATCCCAAATGCCTGCTACATAAAAGAAAAAAATATATAAATAAATTGGACTTCATCAAAATTAAGAACAGGCTTAGAAAGATGCTCTTAAAGAAATGAAAAGACAGGCCATGGACTAGGAAAAACATTTTTTCAAATCAGATTTCTCATAAAGGACCTGAAGAAAAAATATATTTTACATCCATTATATATAAATATATACATTTATATTTATTATATATATTACTCAAAACACAATGATAGTAAAACAAACAATTGAAAAAAAAGAGTTGAATGGCACTTCACAAAAAAAGATATATGGATGGTAAATAAGCACATGAAAGAACATTTTCATCTTTAGTCATTAAGAAAATGAAAAGGAAAATTAGAGACTAGGACATGTACAAAGTCAAAGAGGTTGCCCACATTAAGTGTCAGCAAATGATGCAGCTGTTGGAACTCATATGATGTTGGTGGGGGAACAGAAAATGGTACAATCTCCTTGGAAAACAGTTTGTCTCTTTCTTAAAAAGACAGTGACATTAATACATCTAGAATAAATAAGTCTGTGGTAACAGTAAGTAGATTAGCAGTTTCCTATGGTTTTGGGTAGGCAAGGACTCAGGTGGAAGGGGTGTGAGTGATTGCTAATAGCTACAAGGTTTTATGTTTGGCTTTACAATCCTGTAAATATGCTAGAAAACATTTTAAGCTGATGGACTTTGTGGTATGTAAATCCTATCTCCATAAAGTTATTTTAAAAAGGTAGCATACGCATTTCATATAACTGAACCATTCCATGCTTAGGTTTTTATTCAGGAATAATGAAACATATGTTCATACAGACACTTGTATATGAATATTCATAGCAAATTTATTTCCAGCAGCCAAAATTGGAAATAAGCCAAAGTCCAATAATCAGTGAATCGGTTAAAGAAATTGTGGTACATTCAGATAAGACAATACTATTCAGTGATAAAACAGCAATGACATCTGACATATAAAATACCACCAATCAGTTTTAAAATAATTGTAGTGAATGAACTAAGTCTATGAAAAATAAGTGTATACTTTGTAGTTCAATATATAAAATTCCAGAAAATTCAAACCTAACTACAGTGATGGAAGACATAACCTCATGTCTGAGGTGGGGCAGAGAGATTTGGGAAGATCACAGAGGAGCAGGAGTAAACTGAAGATAATAGATATGTTCAGATGCATATATATATCAGATTTATAAATTTGTATTCTTTAAACATGTATATTTTATTTTATGTCAATTATTCCTCAATAGATCTGTTAAGAAATTTAAGTATAAGAGAATATGTAATCAATCAACTAATATACAATAAGTTATGTTTCTGTCACTAGATGAGCCCCAAAGAGCTCCAGAGAGAATTTTTCTAAAAGGTGGGTGTTTTTCTAGTATATTCCCTAGAGGTGTTTCTGCTCAGATAAGACTGATGTCAGACCACAAGAAACTAAATCGAACCAGACAGTCCCAAGATGACAAAGTGGGCCAAAGTTCATTATATTCCCTTATTATATTACATTAACTTACCAAAATCTCCTCCTCAAAGGCATTGTGACAGGAAGTCCTTGACCAAATAAGTAAGAAAAAAGTGCGGCTTACCTTCCTAGAAATCATGTCCTCCTCCTGCAATCTGGCCAGCATTAAGCACTGCTGTTTTGCCCCGCAGCCCTGTCATCTATGCTCCTCCACCTCTCAGAAGAAGGAGCCCTTAGAGCACCTGTTCCCCTTCTACATTCTCTGGCCATTGAATAAGTTATCTGCGTGCCATCAAATAATGCTTTGTTATTTGACTATTTGGCAAATGGTATTGAATAGGGAAGGAAACTTCTAGCTCCCTAATTGTCCATGCAGTTCTGTGGCTCTTTTTCTTTCATTTTTGCTAGGATGTACACAAGTTTCACGTTTGATTATCAGTAAATCTATCCATTTTTTTTTAAAGATTTTATTTATTTATCAGAGGGGGGGGGGAGCGAGCACAGGCAGACAGAATGGCAGGCAGAGGCAGAGAGAGAAGCAGGCTCCCTGCCGAGCAAGGAGCCCGATGTGGGACTCGATCCCACATGACCTGAGCTGAAGGCAGCTGCTTAACCAACTGAGCCACCCAGGCGTCCCCTATCCATTTTTTCATTATGATTCGTGTCTTTTCTAGATAATTATAGAAAGTCATTCTCTATATAACTTATTTCTCCCTCTTGAATCTTTTGATCAAGCTTCCACAGGACTAAATTATTTAATGGTTGTCCAAAGACCACTTTGCTCTGCTCTCTTCATCTTGGAGACCCTGAAGTTCTTAGTGCTCATTTTGATTATTTTACCCATCAAAATGTTTCCTTAATAACAAGTAATTAGGAATATGGTAGTACAGTATGCACAGTAAGTGATTGAAAAGGTGATTACTCACACATTAGTAATCACTGGTAAAAAAATTTCTCCTAGGATCAAGAGAAACTGAAGACTTTGAGATGGTATAGAATAGATGTCTTTGGGAAAATGTGTGTGTGTGTGTGTGTGTGTGTGTGTGTGTGGTGTGTGTGTCTGCTTGTTTTGAGAAATGTTATAGTTATTTATTTAAGAGACTGTAGAGATCCATTCTTTTTTTTTTTTAAGATTTTATTTATTTATTTGTCAGAGAGAGAGAGAGACAGCAAGAGAAGGAACCTAAACAGTGGGAGTGGGAGAGGGAGAAGAAGGCTTCCTGCGGAGCAAGGAGCCAGTGTGGAGCTGGATCCTAGGACCCTGGGATCACTACCTAAGCTAAAGGCAGATACTTAATGTCTGAGTCACCCAGGTGCCCCAAGAACCATATTCTTGATCCAGTTCTACTTTAAGTAACTTGTTCTCTCTGCCTCTTAGTTTCCTCATCTATGAACTGGCAATAATAGCTGTCATAGAGTGGTTTGTCCAAATACTCAGAAAAATTTAAAAAAATAATATCTATAATTTAAATAAGTGATATAAATAATAAAATAGCTGTTTTTATTATTTCAAAATAAGTGAATACCTACCTCTTCTTTTTCATTTTCTGCCTCCAGTCATAAGTGTGTTTGTGTAAATGAACTGCACTTTGTACCAACTGGGCTTTGTCAATCCCACTTGTGTATTTGTTTACTCAACACATACATATTTTTAAAGCTACATTCATCAAGTGTTCTACTAGATGATGTAAATCCAAAGACAGAAAAGAAATGATATCTGCTAATTACACAGAAATGATCTCTGATAAGCATAAGAATACAAACAATTCTTAGTTACTGAATGATCTTGAGCTCAATCTTAGCTTTTTATTTTGCCTTTTTTTTTTTTAAGATTTTATTTATTTATCTGACAGAGATTGGGAGATCACAAGTAGGCAGAGAGGGAGGCAGAAGGAGAGGAGGAAGCAGGCTCCCCGCTGAGGAGAGAGCCGGATGCAGGGCTCAATCCCAGGACCCTGAGACCAGGACCTGAGCCAAAGGGCAGAGGTTTAACCCACTGAGCCACCCTGGCTTTTTTTTTTTTTTAGGTTTTATTTATTTTTTGACAGAGAGGGACACAGCGAGAGAGGGAATGCAATACAGGGGGAGTGGGAGAAGGAGAAGCAGGCTTCCTGCTGAGCGGGGAACCCAATGCAGGGCTAGATCCCAGGACCCTGGGATCATGACATGAGCCAAAGTCAGATGGTTAATGACTGAGACCAAGCACCCTTTACTTTGCTTTTAAAATTGCTTTAAGTTCTATTGCCATAACATTGTTAATGTCATTTTTAAGTCATTATCACTTTTCTCCTTTTTTAAAAAATGCCTATTTGTTCTCTATTTTGCCCCACTTTCCTCCAGCCTTTTGGAGGATAGTCTCTTCAGGTAAACACACTATTAAAAGAACTTCTTCTGGGGCACCTGGATGGCTCGGTGGGTTAAGGCCTCTGCCTTTGGCTCAGGACATGATCCCAGGGTCCTGGGATCGAGTCCACATGAGGCTCTCTGCTTCATGGGGAGCCTGTTTCCTCCTTTCTCTCTATCTGTCTCTTGTGTCTGTCCAATAAACAAAAAAACACCTTCTTCTTTAGTTCCAAATCTTCTCCCTTTCACAGCAAGTCTTCATAATATACCTGGCTTCCAATTAGTGAGTTTGCTGCATCATATCCACTTAGATGCATACTGGTCTAATTTATTATTTTTTTCTGTAAAATTTCGAATAAATCACAAAAGCCTAGAACATACATGATGAAGTCTTAGGTAAGCCACAGTCTTCAAAATATGCTGAGGAAATGCCAGAACCACTGCAGAGAGGAAATAAGTGCCCAGCAAAGGAAGAGACTGTGGTTGTACTTCCACAACTTCTTTTCTTTGATGCAGAAAAATAATTTATAGGTCTGTACACAGCCCTTGGCAGATTGCACCAAATGTGTCTAGAATGCAAACACAGGATCACCCTTGTTCTATCCATCAATAATATACATTTAAAACCTTTATCTCTACTATTTTCCCTACTGTCACAATAGAAATAGTATCTTTGCTTTTATAAAAAGCAAACCCAGCCACTTGTACCTCTGGAACCCATTTTACTCTTGACTTGACTCACTATATATTTTTTTAAAAAACTCCCATGACCAGACATATTCCTCTAGCTACTATCTCATTACTCCTCTCAGAGTATACTTGTCAAAAGATTTGGCTAAGTACACACTCTCAAATACTTCACCTTCTGTTCTCTTTTCAATATGTTTTCTCTTCTCTTCATAAAATAAGTTCTGATCAATGTTACTAATGATTCTATCTTGCCAGATTCAATGGCCATTTTGCTATACTTGTGTTTCTTGAACTTTGTGCAGCATTTAACACAGTTTACCACATCTCATTCAATACAAAATTTCTTCTGTGGATTTCTGAACTTGTCTTTGTATTTCTTCTTCCATCCATAGCTTACCCTTCTCAATCTTACCTACTGGCTTCCATCCCTCCAATTTTTTTTTTAAGATTTTATTTATTTATTTGACAGATACAGGTCACAAGTAGGTGGAGAGACAGGCAGAGGCAGTGGAGGGAGGGGGAAGCAGGCTCTCACTGAGCAGGGACCCCCATGTGGGGCTCGATCGCAGGACCCCAAGATCATGACCCGAGCTGAAGGCAGAGGCTTAACCCACTGAGCCACCCACACATCCCACAGTCCCTTTGTTTTAGTTCCAGCTGTCAAAGTTCCTCAAGGGACAGGACTCAGCCCCCTTTAAGCACTTTTTAGAGCTCATTCTGCTTCATGAACAGTTCTTTTTCCTGACTTCCTGGTACAAATATCTGTCTGCCTATATGACATTTCCCTCTAGATATCTAATAGGCATCTCAAACTTATGTCCAGAATCAGATCATTCTTTTTCCAATTATGTCTCCTTAATCTTTTACTCCCAAGTCTTTTCTATTTCAGTGGAGTACAAGGGATTTAAATTTTAGGACAGTGAACTTATTCTGTATGATATTATAATGGTGGATTCCTGACATTATGTTTAAGTCAAAACCCACAGAACTTTATGGCAGAAAGAGTGAACCTTGAGGTATGCAAATTAAAAAAAATAATTTTGGAGGCTATGGTACTTCAGCATGAAATGCAAAAGCTGCTAAAAGACTTTGACTGTATTGCAGAGGTATGAAGCAGCCTCATTGAAGGGTGTGGAGATAAAGTCTGTGTAATCTTAGAAATGTGTCATCTTAGCTTTTAAGACTAGTAACAAAAGGAACTGTACATAGCACTGTCAATGGTAATTTCCCACAGGGTATGGAATAAAAATCCTAAAACCACAAAATATATATACTGGAATTGAATAATTAAGTAAATGAATGGTGATGGTGGTAGCCATGTTTCTCATTACTGGAACAGGAGGTAATAGAAATGCAAGGGTAAGGGTTAACATGATCCATGTTATAATTTATTAAAGTTGGAGACATCAGTGTGAACTCATGGAACCAACTGAAGCAGTTCTGATAGCCAAAGCTGGGGCAATGGGAATAACAAAATAAATAAAGTAGCATTGGATTATAACAGAAAATATCAAATAAATATGAATCAGTTTTACTGATATAAATGCTTGATAAAGAAATAAATGGGAGATTAGACAAAAATCACCTGTAGATTTCTAAATAATTCATGTAGAAACTCTGTTGTGAAAGAGAAATGGTATAACTCTCTACTTCTTTTTTTTTTAAAGATTTCATTTATTTATTTGACAGAGAGACACAGCGAGAGAGGGAACACAAGTAGGGGGAGTGGCAGAGGGAGAAGCAGGCTTTCTACTGAGCGGGGAGCCCGATGTGGGGCTCGATCCGATCTCAGGATGTTGGCATCATGACCTGAGCCAAAGGCAGACATTTGACAACTGAGCCACCCAGGCACCCCTAACTCTCCACTTCTTAAATGTGGGCTGTACATATTAACTTCCTTTCAAAGGGTACAGTTTGGAAATGGAGGAAAAAAGAGTAACATTATAGTACATAAACCACAAACACTACTACAGTCAAGTGATCAAAATTAACAGCAGTGATAAGGAATGTTGGTAGTATGCACTCTTTTTTTATTTAAAAAATTTTTTTTCATTATTTATTTATTTGACAGAGAGATCACAAGTAGGCTGAGAGGCAGAGAGAGAGAGAGGGAAGCAGGCTCCCCACTGAGCAGAGAGCCCGATGCGGGGCTCGATCCCAGGACCCTGAGATCATGACCTGAGCCAAAAGCAGAGGCTCAACCCACTGAGCCACCCAGGCGCCCAGGTAGTATGCACTCTTTATAAATTGTGATAAGAATGTCAATTCTTCTCTGTGATCTTCCTCCAAAAAACTTTACCCTAAGTGTAATGATGAGAAAAATATCAGACTACCCTGATTTGAGAATATTCTACAAGCTATCTGACCCACTTTTCTTGAAACTGTAAAAAAAAACAAAACCAAACATCAAAAAAAAAAAAAACCCAAAAAACAAAACAACAACAACAACAAAAAATCCAAGGAAAGAGTGAGATAGTGTCAGCCAAGATTATCCGAAAAGACGTGAAGAATAAAGGTACTGTGGTATCCTGAATGTGGTCCTTGAATAGAAAAATGTATTCAGGAAAAACTAAGAAAAGGTGTTAGTTGAAAAATGAATTAATTAAGGACTTTAATTAATAGTTATGCATGAATATTGATTCATTAATTTTGACATACCATACCAATGTAACATGGTAATGGTAGGAGAAATTGGGTATGATGTATATGGGAACTTTCTCTACTACTTTCACAGTTTTTCTTCCAGTCTAAAACTATCCTAAAAGGAATAGATTATTTAAAAAAGATGAAACTCAACTCACTCATGAATCACATCCTTTGTGGTTTTCAGCATTGGGTTTATTTCAATGCCACAGTCTGTAGAGACTGACTCTGCTTTTGATCAGGTAATGTCTCTCTTTCCATCTCATTCAAATATGGATTATTCTATTTACAGGATGTTTGGACAGACACAGAACACAGAGAGATCAATGATGCAGAAGCCAAGAAAGCATTCCTATCATTGCCAACACAAGTGGGCACGCAAAGGTAAGGACTCATAACCCTCCATTAGACCACAGATTGTAATACAGTTAGAATTTTCTGTGGGTCTTTTAATCCTAGACTTTTAATGAGAACTTTTAAGAACTTCAACTAGAATCTGTTAATCAGAAAATGTTTTATCTTACTTTTAAATGATGTTTATATAGATCTTGTTAAATTGAATGTAATGGGTCAGATTTGATTTGACCTGGGTTGAAGATTTTGAAAGTGTTATAATGCTATTTTATTAAAGCAAAGTGTGTAGTTATAAAGGTTAGCATCTGAGATTTGTTTCATGAATTGATATAAATATAACTCCTATTTCAAATAAGGTTTGAGAAGATGGCTGCAATACTCACTCTTGCTTATGTTTCTCTTTTTGGCACTCATTTTTACTATTATTCAATTATTTTGGCATTACTTATATTTTCCTTCCCAGGTTTTATTCCCATTGAATAATATCTGTGTCATTCAGAAAAGACCTAAATGAAGGTAGTTGACAAATTTCAGTGGCAATTGTTTGAATAACCAGCTGATCAACTAATAATCCACCAATTTCATTGTTTGCGAATTGTAGTTTTTGAATGGAAGTGTTACATAAGAAGGATATTTAATAAATAGGAAATAAAACATATTAACCTCATAGCATCAATAAATCCAATTCTTTAAAGATAATTAAGTATGTGTTCATCTCAAGGTAATTTAAACAGAGATTGTATGTTTCTTCCCCTACTTAAGAAAATTTTACATTTCTATGATGTATTTCAAGTTTGTTTTAAATGACTAAATGTTTCAGAAGGAAAAATTATTTATTACAGATTACCCTAAATGTCCCAAGTGGCATCGCACTGCTCTGAGACTAAGCTGTACTGTGCTGGTTATACTCATTGCCACAGTCATAGGACTAACTACTTGGGGTGAGTAAATTGAGAGCTGTATGTTCAACTAGAGAAGTTTACCTTTATTTCTCGAACTTTTCCAGAATCATCTTTCACACTTACCTAACATATTCTTTCATTATTACTTAACTACATTAGTAATAAATGACACAGTTGATAATTTGTAGTAAGTAGTTTTTTATATGAATACTTTTACCCCTTATACAGAGGAGACAACAAACTTAGAAATTTAGAAGCCTATTCAGCTTATAATTTTAATTAATTCATAAATCGTGTGGGTTTGGTAGTCACAATTCTATGAAGTGAAGTTTTATATTTTGGTAAAAGCACTTACTTTTATGGAAGTTGATTATTTGGCCCTTAAATAAAATTTTTGGACTTTGGAAGTAATTTGATATTTTGAAGTTTTGACAAAATCTATTGGTTGTTTGAAAATTTAAGGCCAATTTAACTTGAATTATTCATAAAATGAGCTCTACTTCAAGAAGAGTTATGGGTAATTATATGTTATTGTTTCTGTTTGTTGTGACCTTCTTTTTTTCTTTTTTCAAAAGAAAAAGGGAGAGGAAGAGAGAGAATTTTAAGCAGGTTCCACACTCAGGACAGAGCTCTATATGGGGCTTGATCTCACAACCCTGAGATCATGACCTGAACGGAAATCAACAGTCAGACACTTAACTGATGGAGCCACCCAGGTGTCCCTCTTGTGACCTTCTATGTGTTAGAAATTGAGATAAGCATTTTACATACATTACTTTTTAGTCTGGAGTCAACTCTAAGTTCGTTAAGCATTTTCCCCTTTTATATGTGAGTGAACTGAGAAACAGAAAATCTACATAACCTGTTCAAGATCATGCCAAACAGACACAAATTTCAAAATATTTTAAATTTTGCTTAGATGATTTTTTATTGTTTTTTTTTTCTACTTACTTTTTCATAAGTAGATATCTACCGAGTTTCTAAGTTTATTCATGTTTTGTTAAATTATAGGGTTGAAATCCTATAGACAGATTCATCAGCCACCAGTGTGTGCATTCATTTGTAGTTTTGTTTTAACGGATAATTAAAAGGCACAAGCTTATATTTGTAGAAATCTAATTAGTGTTACTACTTTCCTTCACTTAATAGTAAGTCGCCTAAGTAGTGAGAATGGAACCAAAGATTGCGATTGTATAAATATTTCTCCCAGGAAACAGCAGAACAATACAAACTTCACAAGTAAGTGGTTATATTTCATTTTATTGTAGGGGAGGAAAAATTTTCCTCTACCCTCTTAAGTTTGGTACCAGGGTGCCTGTGAATTAACCTGTCAAAAGACCAAGTAATAGGAAGAAAGGTTTATTTGCAAACAAAACAAGTAGCTTGCTCTACCAGGGTTCAGTGAAAGGTTTATACACCTAGCTTAGAAGGAGAAAGTGAATGGGAAGAAGTGGCCTCTCTGGGAAAAACAAATATATTTCTTTAGGAAAGAAAAATGGCCTCTTCAGGAGAACAAAGTGTAGATAATAAAGTGAATAATAGTGTCTGTATACATAGGTGTGAGTAGTCTTTCCTTCTTTGTAGTCATAAAATTCCTCCAGAAAGGGGATTTATGGTAGAGTTCTTAGTCATCTTTTTTCTTTTTTCTTTTTTTTCTTTCTGGGAGTAAACCACTCCAAAGAGGAATTTATGACAACCTCTTATTTCAAAAGATTCTATCTTTAGTCAGATAGGGAAGCTCAGAGGAAGTTTCTTCCTGAACCTGTTGATTATATTAGGCATATACAAAATATAGAAAGTCACTAACTCCTAATACCTTCACCAGTTATAGGAGGTTTTCAGGCAAAGCACAGGGTGTGGTTTTTGTAAAAATTTAAATCCATGCCTTCTCCTTCGGTAAGTTTTCTAGAGATTTTGGTCATCCTCTTCTTGTTATGAGTGAAATCTCCATCTACAAATGGAGATTTCCCTTGTAACTGTAACTGTCTATTACAAAATGATAATTTCTACTAGGTTTTTAGAACTTCTGTGTCTGCATTTTCTTAAAAACAACCATCTCAGCATAAACCTCATGCCAGGGAGGGATATTTCGGGGTAGTATATTTTGCTCTCCTTCGGCACTCTTGGGCTTCAAACTCTCCAGTGAATTTCTGTAGTCTCAGGGCTATAAATCTCAGGACTGTAAGTCTAAGCATTTTAACATTGTCTCCCTCTGAGACTTGATTTCTTACAATAGCAGTCTCATTTCTCACAATGCAACTCTCCACTTTGTGCTCCAGGCTAAAGCAAAACAAACCTCAATATGGTAATAAAATGCAACATAGTCTCTCATCCTCAATTCTTTGTTCATTACTGATCCAATCCATTTCTTTTGCATATTTATCTCTGTTGTGACTTCATACTCTCTGAACCCTTCTAACACACACATAAATACACAAACATAGACACACACACACAGAGTTCAGACTATAATGCTGATATCATCTGGTAAAACTACACATAGTTGGTTTTAGTTACATTTCTCATATAATAGGAAATTAAAAATAAAATCACATACATTGGATATTTATATGCTTTAAAGTAAAAACTTTGTAAACTGGTTCTCACTTTGTCCTTTTATAAAAATTAGTGTTTTTTTTCTTACTTATCAATGTTTATTGTAGAATAAGAAAATTAACTTTTTCTCCCAAGTTACAGCTATTTTCCAAGTAAAAAATTACCCCAAACTATAAACTTTTGCATGGTCAAAATACCATGAATTATAAATACCATGAATTATGCCAAAATATATGTTTAGATCTTAGGGTAAGTTTGGATAATTAATAAATGTATTCTAATTAAATATTGATGGTCATAGGGAGTGATAGAAAATAGCATGAAAAATATAACCAATGTGCATGCTTATGTTGGCACTTTTCCCTTAAGACTTAAGTCTTTATATCACATCTCTGTAATAGGTCAACTCATTGCTTCTTCATTATAGACATTTCTATATTGCTCCCCATACATTACTCTTCTGGGTTCCTCTAGACCACTTGGAAGCCTTTCTACCATGAAGGTCCCAGAACTAAAGCATTAAAAAATTATTTGCTGTTTTCATCTCATTGTCTTTGGCATATCAATAATAGTCTCCCACTTTCTAAATAACTGTACTTTCCAATGGGTGGATTTCTTTCCACTTTACCACACTGACAAGAGCCTGTTTTTTTTTTTTTTTATTGCTGTAGTATGTGAATTTCAGGCAAATAAATAGAAGAGTGAAGTAAATGATTCATGTTTTGTTTTAGAGAACAAATGCTACCACAGCAAAGGTCGTGTCACAATAAACATCTAAATAAGCACAAGACCTTAAAGTCATTTATTTCTGTCAATAATTTACAATACCAAATTTCAGTAAAATGAAAATTTGTCCCTAGCTTTAGTCTGAGGTGTGTTTTGAAGTATTTTTCCTAACCAGTGTAGTTAAATCTAGTTCATTAATATTTCAATGCCCATGTTGTTATGACTTATAAAATAAAATGCTCTGGGAAGAGTGTTGCAAATATCAGGGTAGTTTGCTGATTCAAAACAGAAACTTAGTATATGAAATTTTCTACAAGTAATATGATTCCTCCTACCATCCCTCAAAAACCTTTACCAGTGATAACTCACTTTTGTACAGAGTATTTTATAATTTACATTTTCATTTCATTTTATTTAATATATCAGACAAGTTTGCACACAAATTTGTGGGCATCTTAAAATATGCATTACTTAAGATATACAAAAGTTCAAATATTTATTTATTTGACGGAGATCACAAGTAGGCAGAGAGGCAGGAAGAGAGAGGAGGAAACTGGCTTCCCACGGAGCAGAGAGCCCAATGCGGGGCTCGATCCCAGGACCCCGGGATCATGACCTGAGCCGAAGGCAAAGGCTTTAATCCACGGAGCCACTCAGGAGCCCCAAAAGTTTAAATAGAATGCAATTAATACTTATGTACCTATCACTCAGCTTAAAATATAAGAAATTATTAGTTCACTTGAAACCTGTGTGTACCTATTTTTGTAGATAAGTTTATTTTAATGCCTATTTCAAGTTTTTCCTTTTCAGAGATACATGGCAGGTTATTGGGGTGACGGTGAACAGTTTGCTTTACAAAGTTACTAATAAAACATACTATGAAATACATATATTTTTTGTACCAACAAGGGACTATGAAAAGGATATATATGTATTATTTTTTCCATAGCAGTTTTCTCCTGATGCCTTTTGGAATCTCCTTTTTAGTTTAAGTTTTCTTATGTCTTACCACTTACTATATTAGCAGTATTAATTATAACCTTGAGTAAATTACTTAACCTTAACCTTTGTCTTCCCCTTTATACTTAAGTTTACTTCACCTTAACTTTAGTATCTTTATTTACAAAATGAGGAATACAAAATTAATAATTATATATATCTTATACATTTCTTTTAAGGAAAAATATTTCACATATCTGTGAGCATGACAGGAAATTGTTTGACATGTGGTAATTACTCAGTAATTATGAATACTTCTGGCATTTATTTCTTCTAAAGACTATTCATCAGTGGAAAGGGAGTGCTTTTCTTAGAAGTGGGACAAATCTTTACTTTTAAGGGAAAAGTTTACAGGATTAGTGCAAACAATTTTTTGATGTTAAAATCTTGCTTTTCTATTTCTTCCTATTTTTGCATTTCAGCAAAACCAAAGCTAAACTTATGTCCTAGTAACTGGCTGCAGAAAAAGGGGAAATGCTATAATTTTTTTAAAAACTTTAAATCATGGACCGATAGCCAAAAATCCTGTTTAATAATGAAATCACATCTCTTGATGATCCAAGACAAGGCTGAACTGGTAAGAGCTAATTTGCTATGAAAATTAGCCCTTCTAAAGCTGGAAGAAATAAGTAGGTTTTTAAAAAGATTTATTTCTTATTTATTTGAGAGTGAACTAGAGCAGGGGAATGAGAGAGAGAGCGCGAGAGCGGGCTTGAGCAGGGAAAGCGGCAGAGGGAGAAGGAGAAGTGGACTCCCCACTGAGCAGAGAGCCCATGCAGTGCTCAGTCTGAGGAACCTGGGATGATGATCTGAGCTGAAGGCAGAAGGTTAAGGGGCTGAGCCACCCAGGTGCCCCCAAAGTAGGTTTTATAATAAAAGAATTATACTGCTCTTAATTATGGCCATTTATTGAATTCCTAGCAGATGCCAGGCACTGTCGTAGGCATGCTATGAATGTTAAACTTAGTGCTCACAATAACTTTGAGATAAGCAGGATTTCCCCTATTTCCAGAGGACTCTTCAGAACTTGGCAGGTTGTAAAACTTGCCTGTTTCACTCAGCATATGAATGACAAAGCTGGGATATCAATGCCATCCTTCCGTAGGACTTCTTGGAAAGAAAGATTCTCTTTGCACATTTTCAGTATCTGGCAATATTCTGAGTACCTTGGGTAGGGAAGATGGACTCTTTAGTTTTGCTCATGGGTAGGATACCGTAGGTACCAAGTTTCCCGAAGACTGCACATTGGCAACAGCACGCTGGGAATAGTTCTTGCTCCTTTAAGCCGACCTGTTCTTCCCTAGGTTTGCCTTCACATCCTCTTTGAGCCCCCTCAGCAGTTGCTGTTCAACCACCATCCCCATGAATTCCATTAAGCACCACATGCCTGCACATAATATATGAGTCATGTGTTGTGAAATCCTTCCTATATCGGTCTCCTTCCCTAAATATATAGAAACTTCTTAAGGCTTCTTAAGATTTTCCTGAATAAGGAGATAAATATCAAGACTTAAGTTTGGACAAAAGTCAGAAGAGGCTATTTTAATAGGGTTTAACTCCGTCTTTTCATAGGATTTCATACAGAATAATATACAAGATGGAATCTATTTTTGGATTGGGTTGAACATCACACACCCACAAAAGACATGGACCTGGCTGGGTGGCACCCCACTGAATCTACAGTTGTGAGTATTTAACATTTGAGTCTCTCAGCAGCCGTTTCTCTTGAGGATTGACTAAAACCCCAGATAGCCAAATGGTTCCATAGACTGCAGACTTTGACCTTTGTTAATGTGTGAATGATTAGGAAATTTGCCTTAGAGAAATGAAGTCTGCTAAGAGAATTTATTTTATTTGGGCTTTGAATTTATCTATAATACTAGAGGTAGAAATGGAAAATTGTAGGTAATGAAAATTCTCCAAGTTTCATTTCTTTGAAGTATTTCTTAAAAGTTTACCAAACAATCCTTATTTTGATTAGTAGGAAGACTTCAATTATTGGGAAATATTATGGAATATTTTGTACATAATACAAATATCATTTGATTCTTTTTAAATAGTGTCACCCAGTCGGCATTATGTGTATCTATTTTTATGTACTTCATTCATTTCTGTTTGAATTCCATGGATAGAGAGTGCTAAAATCTTTGGAGGTTAGGCATTAATCCCCAAAACACAGGCAGAAGCTCCTGGGGGTCCAGGGTGAAACTTTCTACTCTAGGCATCCAGGTTCCAGGAATTATCAAAAGTTAATTACACTTCTTGAAAATGTGGAATTTTGTTGTGTCTCTCAAAGAGATGTGAAGTTAAGGGGTTTTAGGAAGACTATAGATGCTTTGGAGTGATAGTCTGGGTGAGGGTAGGCGGAAAAATGCTCTGAAACAGAGAAAGTCACTTTACAAATGAATATTTTTATCCAGAGACTACTTAAAATATTTCTTGTTAAAATTTAAACTCCATACCCACCCATGCCATCATACTCTGTATATCAAACACTAAATTAATTTTAAAACTTACCATACTTAACATTAATTCTTCTTTTTTTAAGATTTAATTTATTTATTTGGCAGAAGGAGAGATAGATAGATAGAGAGAGAGCGAGCACTAGTAGGGGGAGGGGCAGGCAGAAGGAGAGGGAGAAGCAGACTTCTCAATGAGCAGAGGCCCCAATGCAGTACTCGATCCCAGGACCCTGGGATCATGACCTGAGCTGAAGGCGGATGCTTAACCAATTGAGCCACACCCAGGCATCACAGCTTTGATTATTTTTAATAGAAATGTATCACCATATTTTTAAAGTGATGCGATCCACCCACTTGAAAACTTGCTTAGAATTTTTAATTTGCCAGTTTGGTTTTTAAAATTGAGGGTTTTTTTTCTGATTTTTTAATGTGCCTTGTGGCTTATTTGTTTAAGACAAGAGAAGTTGGCCTAAAATATGGAAAAATAAACAAAAAATATGGAAAAACAGAACTTAGGGGAGTTTTTCTTCTTTTGTGTACAGGGTAAAGTATTTGGATATACCCACATATACACAAATGTGTGAAAATTCCCTTGCTGAGGTGTCTATATGAGTTTAAAACATTTATAAGTGAGGAAGACTTTAACTCCTTCCCTCTTACTGTCTGGGATTACTGTTGCCACATTTAACATGTACAGTGTAGATACACCATTCATTCTTAGGATCTCTTATAGAAGTAAGGAGGCTTCTTATAGGCAAACAATGAAGGAATATTTTTAAAAGGTGTGACACTTGGGATGTGGGTCAGGAAAATGAAAAGGGTAATAGTTTAATTTTCTACGGAAAATTGATTTAATACTTTTTGAAAAACATACATATTTTTAGATGTGTTGATATTTCTAAATCTTAGAATGATAAATATGATATTGTCTGTTATAAAGTTGGTATCATTCCATTGTTGCAGATATTCAAAAAATTGAATTGAGAATCTTGGAGTAATAAAATGAATTTTTCTCCTAAAAGGGCAGGACTGTCCTCTGTCTTAATCCATTTGGGCTATTATGACAAAATACCACAGATTGGGTAGCTTACAATCAACAGAAGTTTATTTCTTACTCTTCTGGAAAATGAGTCTCCAAGATCAAGGCATCAGCGTGGTCATGTTGGTAGGGCCCTCTTCCTGGTTTGTAGCCAAGTGAGGACATAGTGGAAGGGGTTAGGGATCTCTCTGGAGTCTTTTTAATAAAGAATTAATGAGGGTTCCACCTCATGATTTAAGTGCCTCCCAAAGGCCCCACTTCCTAATTCATCACTTTAATGGGTTATAATTTTTAACATATGAATTTTGGGGGGAACACATACTTTTAGACCATACCAGATAACAGTCTTCTAAGATCTTTATTTTTTTGTATGATCACATGGAACTGGGAAACCAGTGCCTCTTATTCACATTTTTATTTTAATTCCATACAGCCTTTCCATTTAAAAATGACCATTTTTGTTTAAGAAACTATTTGGAGCAACTACCTTTATTAAAGAAGTCATTTTTTAACAGCTGTTCCTTGTCTGAGAGAAAACATACAAAACACACACAGTTATGTTTTCAGCTGAATGAGAACAGAATGCTTGTTGCCTTTTCCACAGATTTCAAGTCCTGGGCCAGCCTGAAGATAATGCCTGTGCTGTGATAACAAAGAACGGTGTGTTTTCCGAAAAGTGTTGCAATCAGAGTTTCTGGATTTGTCAACGCGCGCTTTCTGCAGACACTGACCTCTAAAACTGATCCCAGTTTATCCTTCCTGTAAAAACCATTCAAAAGGACTTTTTAATTTATGTATTTTGTTGAAACACATTACTTTTACAACAAATATGGTGATAATGATGATAATGGTGTTGATTTGTGTCACTCTCAATTCAGGCAATCAGCCTCAACTCATCGCCCTAGCTCTACCGGGTAACTGGTGCTATATTTCCACAGCTATCTCCTGTGCATTTTAGACACAGCTGTCCCTTTGTCTACTCAATAATTCTGTCCCCAGGGCACCTGGGCAGCTCAGTCTGTTAAGCTTGGGCTCTTCATTTGGGCTCGGGTGATTATCTCCGGGTCATGGCATTGAACTCTGTGCTGGTGGAGGGAGGAGTCAGCTTGGGATTCTTTCTTTTTCCCTCTTCCTCTGCCCTTTCTCCCACTCTAAAAAGTAAATTAACTAATTAATTAATTTAAAAAAATTTCCTACACTCTCATTCACCATTAGCAAAGGAGCTTTTTTTTTTTTTTTAAAAGAAGCCATCAGATAGATGATACATTATTCATTGACTTTCTACTACTGAGTCTACACAATTGTCTGCATCTTATTTCTTTTTCCTCACTCCCTATTTCTAACAAAGGGGTATCCCTCTGTCTGTCTAAATAAAATTTCTAAGTGCTACATTTGGGATTGCCTCTTTTCATTTTTTTCTAGGACAGTCCCTCCTCTATCATCTCCATTCTGGTCCCTCTTTTCTTCTGTCTCCTTTTCTTTCAGCAACAAAACATGCAAGAGCACAAGAAAATTTTCCCTGAACCACATGTGGCTTCCAGTTTCTGCCCAGTTTCTCCCACCTCTTTTAAGTCAAACCTCCTAGAAATTGTTTCTACTTGTACTTTCCTCTTTTCACCTCCCACTCCAGGTTCTTCTAAAATCTGGTTTCTGCTTTTCCTATTCTACTGTTCTCGCAACGTCATAAATGCCTTTCCTCTGGCGAAACACAATGATGTTCTAGCTTTCATTTTAACTCTCAGCAGTGTTGCTCATTATTGACTTGTTCTTTCTTCTAGAAATATTCTCTAACCTCAGCATCTATGACACAATGCTCTGTTGAACCTGTATCTACGTTGCCTGCTGTTGCTCCTCAGTTTTTTCTGGAGGATCTCTTCTTTCTTCTGATCTCTTCAGTACTGACATTCCTCAGAGTTTTGGGTGAATTCTCAATCGTACACAATTCTTGGCTAAACTCACCCACACTGGAAGTTCTATTGTCATAAATTTATTGGTAACTTCCAAACCCATATTTCTAACCCAGAACTTATTATAGGTCTTAGCCACTGGACATCTCTAACTGGACACCTCAAAGCCCCTTAGCCTTCACATGTTAAAATGAAACTCATTAGCTTAGCGAATGACAGCAATGTGCCCATTAGTCCAACCAGAGTCCTTGGAGTCAACCATGACTTCTTTCTTTTCACCCATGATATTCAAACTCTCATTTCAACCTGTCAATTTTACCACATAATTATTTCTGAATTCATCTACGTATCTACAGACTGGTCCTGTGGTTCTGGATTCCCTCAACACTTGTTTGTCTGTTTCTAGCTTACCCTGCCAAAGTTCATTCTCCATATCATGACCACAGAGATTGTCTAAATCTGATATCAGGCCACATTACTCACTATATATTTCTGTGTAGGGGTTTTTCCTTGCTTAAATCTTTGACCATCTCTGACCAGACCCTTTGTGTCTTGGTTCCTCTTCACTCTCCCCCCACACCACCATGATTGTAATGAAGCAGATAACCTAAACTTTATTCATTTTCTCAAATGTGTCATGCTTTCTCTTGCCTCATATCTAATCATATGTTTGGCTTGGCTTGATATGCTTCCCTTTCATTTCTCCTCTTGCTTATGTTTGAGAAGGCTAGTTAAATGCATTTGGTGGAAAATATTTCCTTAACCATTCTCCACTCCAGACTAAATTATATGCATTTGATTTATATTCTCATAGTTTCCTGTACATATCTTAACATTTAATATCCTATTATTGGACCATTGTTTAATTATTTGTATTTATTAAACTACTTTAAGCTCTGGAAGGACATGATCCTCATTACTGTATGGGAGAGACATGGTGCCTGATGCATGATGGATGATAAATAAGTACTTGTTCTGTTTTTGAGATTATTTGTAACATTTTATTGTTTCCCCAGCACAGCTTCCTATTTGTACAGAGCTTCCCTGCTTCCCTTAGGCTCGGTGATCATTATCTGCCAACTCTTTTTTGTTTTGTTTTTTTCAATAAAGGTCAGTATTAGGTATACATGAGCTAATAAATGACATTTTCCAGGTTTATTATTTGTTTGTTTTTGTTTTTGACCTAGAACCTACAATGAGACTTGGAGCAGATAGATTATTACAGTAATATTTGTCAATTAAATATGAAATCGCCAATGGGAAACCTACTTTAAAATCTTAGATCCACGAAGAGAAAAACTTAAAGGTCATACATGAATTTAAAAAAATTATTGCAAACTGGTATGTGTGAATAGAAGTATTATAGTTTATAGGAAATGAAATATAAGAACTTCAACTCACTTAAAAAATTAAACACAGAGGACACAAGTCCATTTATTTAGTATAATAAATGCAAACATATGCTAGTTTTTAAATGTGTACATTTGAGAAATGCAGGAAGAGTGTTAGGACAGAATTTGCAGTTAAAGAAAAGGAAGGGAAAAATGATGAAAGATTAAGAAGTCTGTGGATATTTTTAAAATTCAAAGCTAAGTTATCAATGCTCTTTGTAACTCAGATTTGATTTAAATATTTAAGCATTCAATTAAATATTAAAAAATAAAACAATTAGCCTAGCTGGATTTTTAAAAAAAAATTTGTTCAAGGATTATTCTTGAAATATTATTTCCCATTAAGTTCTAAAATTTGCATTTGTATCTAAGGAAATATTTTTTGCTGAAATTTTGATACATGAAGTCTAAAAACTACTGTGAATTTAATTAGCCATGTCTAAAAATCCTTCTAGTAATCAAAGTTTGTCTTATTGTTTCCACTATAGATCTACATATATATATATTTCTAAGAGGTTAGACTGCCTGAATCATAATAACTAAAGTTACTTTTAGATTACCCAGTTCTCCAAATTAATATTTTTAATTATACAGTGATTCTAATTGTTGGGATGGGAGAATATCAAATGACATAAATTAGAAGATTCTCAGTAGCAGATCCTTTAGGAATAAATTTATAATTTATGGCACTTCCAAAGTTTTTATCCTTACACTTTAGGCTTATTTTGATACATATATAGGTTTATGTGTATACATGCAGTTGGGGAAAACTGCTGCTTCACTATTGCTTCACTAAAGACTTTGATGAGATCACGTTCAACTTCCCATTTATACTTCTATTAAAACTGAGTGCTAAGACTGCCTCCCTTTCCCTGGAAGGGAAGACCAGCTAAGATTCTTTTTCTCCCGAAGTCTTATTACGTCATTTCTGGCTCCTATTGTTCCTTGACCCTTTTTCACCTTCTTTGAAAATTCTAACACTTTTTCACCTCATCTGATGCATTACCTCTAATAACCAAAAAAGAGCTAACATTAGGTAGATAGGAAATGTGAAAAAGATATAAGGACCAGTTTTGCCGCCCGCTTGTCCCCTCAGCACGTTTCTCTCTGACGTTGTTAACACAGTAAGGTGCACCTCAGCGCATGCTCCCTTCACGCCGGTTTAACTGAGTAGCCGGTGTCCCAGAGTGGACCTGTTGGAACACCCTTAGCTAAGGAACTCTCCATACTGCTTTTCTTCTTTACTCTTGAGGGCTTCCTTTCATTATCCTTATTTTCCCACTGAACTTTTTTTAATTCCCAGAAACCAATTGGATTATTTCCCAAAAAACAAAGAAGAAAAAATGGGATTATTTTAGTAGTTAAGATGTACACTGGATGGTATGGCAACTCAAAGGTGGTGGGTCTGAGATAAATGTTGGGTGTGGCATTAGGCCAAACCCATAGCAGAACTCTGAAGGAGAAAAAAGAATTGTTCAATAAACCCTTAACAGTAAACTGTCCATACGTATTTTTTTTTAAAGACTTTATTTATTTATTTGAGAGAGAATGAGAGAGAGAGGGGGAAAGTCAGAAGGAGAAGCAAACCCCCTGCTGAGCAAGGAGCCGGGTGTGGGACCCCATCCTGGGACTCCAGGATCATGACCTGAGCTGAAGGCAGTCACCCAACCAACTGAGCCACCCAGGCGCCCTGTTTATATGTATTAAATTACTATTCGGGAAACCATCCCGTGAATACTGTATAGCGACTGAATTAGTATTCCCATTTTCAAAAAAACATTTTTCAAGTCAAATGAAAAATCATGTATTCATTCTTACACAGTGATAAGATTATAATCCTAAACATCTCCCCCTGCCCCATTTATCTTCAATTGCTTTGAACACCCCAGCTTTTTCGCTAATCATTGTGTAAATTAACATGTTACTTTCATACTTTGTTTATACTTGGTATATATAAAATACACACACATATATATTATATATATACTACAAATATATACATACTAAATATGTATACTTAGTTCTGTATATATACATATATATATAACATATACATGTGTAATTAAACTTAAGTGCAAATACAGTATACTTAAAGGTATAATAAAATTTTAAATCAAATATAAAAAATGTTTTACCTTTCATAAATTGTCTTTCCAAATTTTATGGATATGCACTGCCAAGCATAATTATTCATTGTTTCCTTGCAAGACAGATGTAAGAATATTTTGATTTTATTTAAAAAACACCACCCCTGGGGATAAAAATATATGTTTATCAAAAATAAAAAATTAAAAAAAAAAATAAAAAAATAAAAAACACCAAAAATCTTAATTTGCTTCTAAAGCAACAACTTTATTTTAGTACTAATTAGTACACTTGAGGCAGACAACTTTAAAATCTATGTTATTAAGTATGCAATAGCATTAGGTGCTGTAAAAGCCACAAGTCATGCAAAGGGATTCTTGACATTACTGCTCTATTATTAGAGAGGGCTGATACAATGATCATATAATTTTTAACATCATACATTGAAAGGGCAAAGAAAGATTAGTACATTTTCCTACTTGATTTCGGACACAATTCAGTATTAGAAGTTTTGCAGATTTACTACTTCAGAGTATTTCAGCATCTGTCTTCTGAAAAATATGCACTTCTCTCATTTAAGACTTCTGTAAATACACATGAACTAATTTATTTGTCTAAAGTTGCACTATTGTTCTACTAGTGTTCTTATGCACACAGATTCCGTTCTGGGATTAAAAATAAACAACCTAAATTTAGAGCTTACCTAAAAATAATAAAACAAAAAAAATAAAGAAATAAGCATTTATAAAAGATTATTTTTTTTATTAAGCAAATAATCATCTGCTCTTTGCTCCCAAGCGCTTTGTGTCTTTTGTCATGTCAGCTCACCCCTCAGAGCTCTGCAACTCTATTTGTGTCCAAGTCATGTATCCAACCCAGACTTGCTCATGAGTTCCAGAATAGTACAATGGACATCCTACTAAACATCACCTGAATTTCCCATGGGCTCCTAACGCTCAGTAATCTGAAAATATCTTTTACTTTACATTATCAAATAAGAGCAGCACGATTCATCTACCTAACCTGGGATTTATTCTTGCTGTCTATTTCCCCTTCATCTCCCTCATCCTATATTTTCTAAGATTTTGTCTCTGAAAGAGTTCCCGAATCCACTCATTTGTCTCTGTTATTCTTGACACTGTTTCTGGCACTCTCCTTATCATTTCTTCTTCTAATCAATTGGAAAGCCTTCTAAATAATTTCTTTGTCTGTCAGATGGATCTTATATTGCCCTGAGAATTATTCTAAATTATATATTTGAAGATGTCAGTATCCTATCTGCAAGTATTCAATAACTTTAGACCAACAACCTAGAGCATCAATGCTAACCCTCCCCTGACATGACATAGAATTTCTCCTAAACCTGGCCCTAGCCCTCCCCCCTCCTCCCCTTCCTCCTCACTCCCAACCTCAGCTCCTGCTCTCTCCTATCTCACACCTCTCATCCCAGTGCTTCCAAACAAGTATAATTCCCAATGCAGCAGCAATCAGTGCTTTCCCCTCTGCTGGCAATGTTCTTCCTGAGAATTTTCTTCCTGGAAAACCCTTACTTTTTTGTCAATTTAACAATAGTTTCCCTGTAATGATTTCCCTGGGAATGTCTTTGTCAGACTTTGGACACTTTCTTTCTTATGCTGCCACTGAACCTTTTCATACATCATCTACATTTGTCTGTGCACTCCTTACACTGTTTGGTAAGGACCTGTTGAAAGTTCATCTAGCCCATCTCTGATTTTCTAAAGAATGGGGGAGGGGGAAGTACAGGGAGGAAAAGGAAGTGAAAATGAGGGTGCAGAGAGGGGTTGAAAAGATGGGAAATGTGGCCTGGCTTGTAGAAGATACAAGAATGAGACTTTCTTAAATGATTTCCCTAAATTCTTACCCATCCCATTCTCAAGTATGTGTTCTATTACAAGTGTTCTAATTTCTATCAATGAGTATAGATTGCTCACCCATAGGATGTAGATTACAGATTTCACTTTTAAGAAAAGGATGATATTTAACAAAGAGATCTTGTTAACCTTGAGTAAACATGAAAAGTTACATATTCTGACACAGAACCTAATTATCATTTTCTCAACTAGAAGCTGGAGCCTCAAAGTGCAAATTGTTCCCTCACCCATCTGCTCCCCAAATTTGTACCATTCATATTGCTCATTATTCAACAGCTTCTTGGCTTTCACTACTAGAAAGCTGCTGGTTCAGCCTGTTCAGTCAGAATCTTGATGCCCATGATGGTCTGAACATGAATTTTTTTTTTTTTCTGCGAGTTTGGGCTATGAAAGAGATTCATTTCACTAGGAAATCAACACATTTAAATACAATGCTGAGTTTAATTTACACTAATTTCATGAGTGGATCTCATCTTGCCAAATTGAAAGAAAATCAACAACTAATATTGATAATATAAGTAAAGAGATGGGGCAAATATATTATTAAAGTTCTTGAAAAAGAAGTAACTTTAAAAAATCTTAGTCTGAATTCATATGAGTAAATATCTTAAAATATCATTTAAATTTTTCATTTATATTTTAATGTATCAGAAATTTTACTCCATAAGAGTTTGGGGACATATATTGGGCATATAATTTCTTGAATACTAAGTATTTAGTAGATCTATAAAAGTGGGTTTATATATTGGGGAATAAAAAGCACCAATGAAAATTTCTAAACATGAATTTCATGTACTTTATATTAATATAATATATGTATCTTAAGAGGAATAAAAACTATCTTTTATATAAGATATCTTAGAACTATGATGTCTTAACTTCTGGGTATACATGTGTCTGGTTTGCTGCAAATCCATTTCCTAACCAAGTGCGTACTGGCACTGCTAATCCCAATTCTGTGTAGATAGGCACATTCTCCAATTCCAATTATTTTAAGCCTGAAACAAAACACAGAAGGAAAAATGAAAGGCAATAGATTGGTGAGCACTGTTTGGAAGAATTAGTAAAAAAAATTTTTTCTTCTGAGTTTTTTTTTTTTAATTTTTAAAAGATTTTATTTATTTATTTTACAGACAGAGATCACAAGTAGGCAGCCGCAGGCAGAGAGGGAGGAGGCTTCCTGCTGAGCAGAGAGCCCTATGCAGGGCTCCATCCCAAGGACCCTGAGATCATGACCTGAACCGAAGGCAGAGGCTTAAACCACTGAGCCACCCAGGTGCCCTTTAAAAAAATTTTTTTCTTAAAGATTTTTCTGCTGTGAGCTTTTGTCTCACCCAACACTGCAGTGTTTGAATACAAAGCAAAGTGAATTCATATGTTTTGATCTAAAATGTGGCTTTATAAACTTGAGAAATCTATAAGCTATGTGATGGAGATTTGTGGGATTTATTGCCAAATACATTTTATATTTTATATAAACAAATTTTGTTTATATTTTATATAAATTTTATATAAATTTATTTATATTTTATATAATAAACAAATACATTTTATATATGTGTTGTAAAATAGTGTAGGTCTTCACATCTTTGAATAGCAAGTAAAGTGGCGATAAATATACCTGCTTCCCACAGTTGTTGTGCAGGTCAAATGAGATCACGATTATGAAGCACTGTTTGGAATACTGTAGATATTAATACTCTGTATAGTAATATTTACATTACTACTTTTCCTCTGGGCTCATTTTATTTTCCACCACAGAGGAAACTTCCAGGAGAACGGTGCATATAGGCTGTAACTCAGATTTTTCCGTGGTGGCAAAGGGCTCAGAGCCCCGGCTTTAGGTGTATAAGTTATATACTCAGGACTTACCAGCCACTGTATATGGTTCCATCTATCCACTTCCACGTCTGTCCTGGTTCTCGACTCAGTCCTATCCAATACTGAGAATGGTCAGAATATCTTTTCAGGAAATCCTTTAATAGAGTACATTTATAGGATGAATAGCAAATGCTTCATTCAGTTGCATTTTCTTTTGTCTCAGTATACTCTTTATAGAATACAAACTTTTATATTTGGAAGTGATCATAGAGGGGACAGCATCCTTATCTGGTTCACAGTTTAGTTCATGGATTGGGTTACTTCTCTAACAATTACCATAGTAAATTGCATTGAGTAGCATTCTTTTCTATTTTCCAAAGAGTTTTTAAAAGACAGAAATGACCTGTTCTGTGATACCTTTCTCCTATTTGCCAGTAAATCCTAGGTTTGGTGTCTTTTAGGATGGGAGAATCTTAACAGTAAGATAGTTGGTTCATCCAGGTTTTTATATATCTTCATAATTTATTATGATACATTATATTTTCTGATAGTATTACCACTAACCTTGCTTTTGTGTTTTGTTTGGGTTTGGTTAGCAATTGGTTTGCATAACTATTCCTTTCATTTTCTAGCGTGTGTGTGTGTGTGTGTGTGTGTGTGTGTGTGTGTGTACATGCACTTAGGTATGTCTCTGTAAGTAGCATGTTACTGGACTTTGTTATTTTTTTTAAAAAAACAGTCTGATAATTTTTTTCATTTAAGAAACAAATCAGAACATTCATGTTTTATCATGATCACTGTTGTATTTGGATTTATTAAGGTTGTGTTTTCTGACTACTAGTTTTTCTTTGTTCTTTTCCCTTTTCTGAATACTATTGGATTGAGACTTTTTCTACATCTTTAATTTATTTGAACACCTTCATTTGTTAGGACACTTTTTACTATTTGGTGCTTACCATTTATCTAAAAATAAATGCCTGTCTATGCATATCTCAATATAGGTTGTCTAAACAATTATTCAAATAATTGTGAAGGCAATTAACCATTTCTTCAAAGTTTTCAAATTTATGGACATAAAATTATTTGAAGATTTTATGCTTTTAAATTCCTACTGTTTGTATTTATTAGGTGCATGTCTTTTTTCCTTTTCTGTGATCAATCCTGTGTATGCACAGAACCAGTTTTGCTTTTGTATATCCTCACTATTTTGTTGGACTTTTTTATGTTTATTTCCCAAATTATTTCAATTACTGTGTTTTTAGTTAAAATATTTCTTTTGTTTTGTATTAATATTCATCATTTCTCATTTTTTCTCTGCTTTGGTTTTTCTCGATTTATTATTCTATAGAATGGACTATATGACTTTATTTATATTTTTCAGCCATCCAAATGTACTTATCTAAAAATCTTTGTCAGAATGGTCTACCAAATTAATATCAATTTGGGACAATCCCTCTTCTGACCTTTCCTGGTAGAGTATATGGTCAGTAAATGTTAAATATATCCCTATGCTCCTTGAGGTCTTAACTCTTCTGTCTCCTAACACTTCTGCTTTCTACATCTCTATTATTTCAGGTTTGGGGAGGTTTGTACTGTGTGGTTGGTTTCTCCATTGATCTTTTTCTGTGCCAGAAGCTCCAGACCTTCTTGGTTATAGTGACACATTTTCAGTCCTTTCCAGTCTCTTTGACAACTGGTTTACCATAACTTTCTGCTTACTATGTTTCTGAATATAGTTCCCCCAAAGGCAACTTTAGTTTGGTGTGAAATAGGTAGGTAATAATAGTTCATTAATGAGGGCTTTCTTATGGCTTCATGGGTCTGAACTTCATGGAAGGTAGTTTTGGGTTTTCCCTGGATTTTGGTGCTGTATTCCAACTTGAAAATGTAGAGCTGGGTAATATGTGGTTGAACGTCTTTGGACAATAGTTGGGGTCTTTCTGGTAGGTAGTAGTATATAAATTGCTCTATACAGGGCATAGGGAAAATGCCTACTATGTAACTTATTTTTAAATTCTTTTTACTCCCACTTGAAAAGTCAAGTAGGGCAGTCATCTCCTGATAATTTGTTCTCTAAGGGTTGTTCTGACCTGATGTGAGCTCTTTCTATGATTAAGCTGATGTGGATAAAAAGGGCTTTGAGGCTGGGTGAGAGGGTCTTTTCTGGCTCTTTCCATTTTCAGTGCCTTCTCCACATCAGCTGTGATCTCTGAAAACATAACAATAATTCAAAAGAATTGCCTTACTAAGTTGAGAGGCAAAGTGGGAGGTTTGGGGGGTAGGGAAGGAAAAAATGAAACAAGATGGGATTGGGAGGGAGACAAACCATAAGAGACTCTTAATCTCACAAAACAAACTGAGGGTTGCCGGGAAAGGGAGTTAGGGAGAGGGTGGGGTTATGGACACTGGGGAAGGTATGTGCATTGGTGAGTGCTGTGAAGTGTGTAAACCTGGGGATTCACAGACCTGTACCCCTGGGGCTAAAAATACATTATATGTTAATTAAAAAAAAAAAAAAAAGAATTGCCTTACCAGTTCTTTTGTGGTGTTGAAGACAGCAAGAGTGGCTGAATGAGAGGCACAGAAGTTCTGGCTTGCTGCCCAGGTTCTTGTATTTTCAGAAAAATAGAAGCACTTTCCCAGGTAACCAATCCAGCCATTCGAGCATGGCATAGGTTCAGTGGAATATTTGTGTTTTTCAACTGAAAGTGATTTAATAACATATTAATTACTGGTGGCATAACCTGAATGTCCTGCTCTGAGATATAATAGAATTTAATTTAAAACAGTTATCTTATCCACATCAATGAAATTCATCAAACTAGCTTTGGCCCTTTGATCTGAAGGTTTTGGAGTTCATTAATCATTCTTTATTTTTCTTCAAATGAGGTCAGCTCCTAAATTTTTATATTTATTTTTCTTGCTAAATTGAAAGAAATCCTTGGGAGATGGCACTCACGTATATGTTGTTATGGCTCAGATTCAGGGGTGGGTGTCTTCTCAAGTGACACACTTACCTAGGAGAACATAGTTATTTTCATGACGTTATATCATGTTTATACAGGTAATTACTAAAGTGATGTGTCCAACCCAGGCCTCTCATCAGAAATTTCCCATATACAACTACCTAATGGACACCCATTCATTGAATAACAAGGTATTTGTGAGTAGACACTATGATAAGCACTATTGTATATGTTTATTAGAGACATAATCCCTGCCATCACTGTGCTGAGTCTAGTGGGGCAGATAGATATTCAAGAAATAATTACAAAACCAAGGAATGGTACAAGTGGAATAGCCACACTGAGAGAACATGAGTTGAGAGGAACTAGTCTAGTTCAAGGGTAGGAATTGGAGTAGACATTTCAGCTGACACTTTAAGGATGGAGAGAGCTGGATCGCCAGATGAAGAAAGAGGAAAGCATGTTCTCAGAAAAGAGGAAGTGAATGTGTAAAGGTCCTGGGGTGAGTGATCTTTTCACTTGAGAAAGGAAGATCAATCTGAGTGCAGTATAGAGAGAAAGAAGAAACATAACAAGAACTGAGGCCAGAAGAATGAACAGGAACGAGAAGTTCCCTATGTACACAGTAAAGATTTTACAACTTATCCTAAAAGGATTGTGCCAAACTAGAGATAGATGGTGATGTATGGGCTGGATGGATGGCATGTTGATTCATAAAAAGAATTGTCAGAAGAAATCAGATTTGGGAAAAAGACAAGTGTTCCATTTGAAGTGTATGAAAACAACTAAGTGGGATATATCTGATCCAGTTCCACCTAGACTTCCACTAAGCTTAAACCATGGTTAAAGTCTAGCTTTTCTTTATTTTTGTTTTAATTTTTAAAAAAGATTTAAAAAATTTATTTTATTTATTTATTTGAGAGTGAGCAAGAGAGAGAACACAGAAGACAAGAGCACAGAGAGAGAGGGAGAAGCAGACATCCCACTTAGCAGAGAGCCTGATGTGGGGCTCAATCTTAGAGCCCTGAGATCATGACCTGAGCCAAAGACAGCCACTTAGCCAAGTGAACCACTGAGGTGCCCCTAAATTTTTCTTTAAACTGTAATGAAATTTGCATCAGGATTTGATCTTTGTTTACATATTTGGCTTTATTTTGTCTTATTTTTCTGTAGGCACTTTGTTTTCCTCTTAATTTCCTTGTATACCAAGCTTGTTGCAGTCCCTAATACATGTCATGTTACTTTTAGGTGATATATGGGCCTTTGTTCCTGCTGACCTGTGTGTTCCCCAATGCCATAGCCCCACCTTAACTTGCAATAAAGAAGTCTACCCCTGTCCAACTGGAAAGTATCTACTTGTATTTCAATAATCTATTATGTTAAAGCTAATTTTCTCTACAAATTCCCCCTACTCTATCCCAGTGGAATCGATCATATTCTCTTTTCCATGCTTTTGGCTTCCCATAGACCATCAGATTTAATACATTCTAGTAATGACTATAAATTTTGCCTCTTCTTTCTCTATCCCAGCACCTGAAGATTATGTTATGTCTGTTTGCTGTATAAATAAACAAAATATGTAACTGTCATACGTCTCTGAGAAAAATCTATGTAACCATTCTCAAGCATGCCTAGATAAAGAAAAATTTTTATTCTAGATCTGATTATATTTTTGACTTATGTGTTGCAGACTATTTTAACCTAAGCTGTAATGTCTATTATGTATGAAAAGCCTAGTTTTATGCCAAAGTCCAGAATCAATCATCTGATGTGGCATAGGCATTCAGCATATTTATTTCTCCTCTCCTAGATTATTTTAAATAACCTTTATTTTTACTTAATAACTTTAGGAAATCAGAGTTTCAGCACTGCAAGCAACACTAAAAATTATCCTGTCCAGTTCTGTGTTGTATAGATAGGGAAGCTGAGATGTTAGACCCTAGAAGACTTATAACTAATAACAAAACCTCGAGATGGAATTCTGGCCCCACATTTCAGTATCACTGCAGGATAAATCATATTAACCTTTATAAACTGACTAGAGTGTAATGTCATACAGTTTATAAAATAGTCCTTTGAATATAACTTGAATCAGAGAACAAAAATGAGAATTCTTAGGAATTCCATTGAATAAATTCCACTGAGGGAAAATTAGGAGCCCCTGGTAAGGCCTGCACGGACTTCAGCAGGTGGCCTAGAAGAAACTCTTTCTAATAACAGGTTGAACATATTTTATTTCCTTTAATAAATCACTGGGTGCTTATATGATATAAACTGTAGGAAATAAGCTCATTTAGGAAGACACAACATTGTAGACGTGCTAAAGAACAATGAATAAAATTCAGAAGACTTAGACTCAGTTTTTACTTAGCTGTGTTTAGATAGCTACTATCTCTGAGTTTCAAAGTCCTTGTATATAACAGAAGACAATAAGGGAAATAATACTTCATTACTTCTCTGGGTCACTCAAAGATGCAAATAAAATATTGTGTATTAAAATATAAAGCATAAAATGCTTTGTAAATATATAGCTTTATCCAAAACCTTTTTCCTCCTCCTTTTCCTCCAACTCTTCCTCCTCCTCTTCCAACTCCTCTTCCTTCTGCACCTTTTCATCATCCTCCTTTGTCTCCAGTTGAGTAAGTTCCATGAGGGCAAGAATCATTGGTCAACACCTAACATAGTGCCCATTTCACATAATGATTTTTTGTCTCCTTATCTATATATCTATCTATCCATCTATTTATATATATATATATAGTTTACTTACATATTTATTCATTTCTATACATATGTAAATATAGTCCAGTATCTGTACATAATCATGTATATATGCAAGGCTTAATGCCTAGTTGATAGTATAAGCTTGAACATTATAGCTATATTATATAAACTCATTTATACATACTTATGTGCACATTTATGTATACAGTGTATATAATACACATGCACATTAATTTCTACAAATTACATATCTATGTATTATAAATATTATATATTTATATATAATTTATATATATAAATATATATAATATATATTTATATATATATAATATATATTTATATATATATATATAAAGGTAGTCCATGTCTAGATAATGTTCCATAAACTATTTGCTACTATATGGTTTATAAAAGAGTCTCCAAAGGGAGATAAGGACCTTGTGGTACATTGGTAACTAACTGTGTCACCAAATATACTGTATAGTGATTTACATTTTTACTATGATCCCCTTACCTTGTAAGGTCTATAGCTAATACTGGTTTAGAAGGAAGTTTCATATGTGTTAAATTACTATTATCCTCACAATATGCAGTATAAATATTATCCTCATTTTATAGAAGAAACATATATTCATCCCATGTACAAAAATGTCTGAAATTACCCTTAACCTTGAGCTACAGTGTGAAAGGCACACAGATGATGTAATATTTTGTAGTAGAGTTAACATGAGAATATTTGGGAAGTGAGCAACTCACCTGCTAACATTGTGGCCAGTGTAGTTATCAAAAGCACCAGGAAGAAGATGAGAGTGGTGATAATTTTAGAGCTACAAAGGTGCTTTTCATCCCTTTTTGAGGGTCCTTGTGATTTTCTAGTAAGATTGAAAGTAATAACATTTCCTATAAGGAAATCAATCAGTTTTTAGTAACTACTAAAATGGGAGTTTAGAATGTTGTAGGAACAAGGTCAATATATACAAACTGATTATATTTCTATATGCTAGCAGTGATCAATACAAAATTAAACTATACTATTTGCAATAGCATAAGTATATTAAATACTCATGGATAAATCTGACAGAAGTCGTGCAAAACTTGTACTTTGAAGACCAGAAAACATTGTGAAATAAATTACAGACATAAATACATGGAGAAAGATACCATTTAAGTGAGTCAGAAGACACAATTTTGTGAAGATGTCAATTCAATTCAAAATAATTTATAGTTTCATCACAATTCCAAACAAAATTCCCAGCAGGCACTTTTTTTGGAAAGTAGAAATTGGCAAGCTGTTTCTAAGCATTTTGATGTATGTCAATTTTATCTAATAAAGCTGTTAAAATCATACCAAAAAATTACCTTTTATCCACACAGTGTGGGTCTTTGTAAGATACTTTGGAAAAATAGCTAAAAATCATATGACACAGAGAGAAGAAATGAAGAGAATGGAGATACCACTCTCTCAGGAGGGTTAGCACTCAGAATTGATAACAGGTGCCCATCAAATGTAAATTTATTTACTTTACAAATAGTGCATAAAGCCTGGCATATGTGTGCTTCTTACCTGAGGACTGGGAATTTCCTGAGTTCGTCAGTGTTGTGTTATCATCCATGCCTCCTTTTCAGCAAAGCAAAAATACAGATTGGTTGTAAGGAAAGCACTGGATTCAAGATCCCTGCCCACTGTTGGATCTCTTGTCAGTAATATGAAGACAGTCTAAAATAAGGATATAGAGTTAAAGACTAAAGGGAGTTAAAGAGTTAAAGTCCAAAAGGAGAATACAGTGTTACAATATCCTAAACTGAGAATACCACACTAGTATAAGAATTATGATGAATTACCTCAGAAGTCTGATCAATGACATAACTCCTGCCTTTTTGCTACATTTCTGTCCAGATATCATTCTATCTCACTGCAGTTGGAGGAGCCACTGGAGGTGGTGGGAGACTCTGACATGATTCTTCTGACTGTTGGGGTTGGCAGAAATGAAGTGAGATCCAGTAGTTTATGAAGCCAACAAACTGAGTCTTCACACTATCACCCTGACCTACCAAAGTTTTTAGTTAATTTTGGCCATTATGAATTCCAGTCATGAGCCAGTTCTAAAGGATTTGAGCATGAAATAGCAATTTAGATTGCAGTGAAAAGAACATCAAGTGTCTTTAATAGTAATAATAATAATAATGGGAACAATAATATCTCCTATTTGTTGTGTGCTTACTCTAGGTAAGCCTAGTTCTGAGCTTTTAACTTTTGTGATACAATTTATACTCATAATCACATGAAATAGGAGCTAATTATTATCATTAATTTACAGATGAGGCAAATTCCTTAAAGTAACAGAGAGGTAAAAAGATTTCCTTAAAGTAAGGTAGCTAATATGTGGTCAAATTGAGATATCAATTGGCTCTGATCATTTAACCACTCTGCTCTACCGTCCTGCTTCTGTCTGTTTGGGACCTTGCCGGGAGTGTTCTCATAAGCGTAACTCCTACTTCCAGATATAGAAAACAGACTTCAAGCTCAGCAATAACAATAAAACTATAGTGCCATTGGTATTATGCCAAAATCATTGTAGTCATCTAGTATCATTTGATATAGGCTCTCATGTATTCATGACAAACATGACAGCCTATATTTCAAAGTCCCTTCCATGAGAGACAAACAGAAAGTAATGGGTTAACATTTTTAAAAACTGGATTATAAGGTATACAGTTCTCCCTAATTTTGTATGTTGATGTTTTTAATATATGGATATTAATTCACATCTCTGAAAAACCAATTACTTCAGGAGCCGTGAGTGTGTGTTAGAGAGAGACAGAGAGAGAGAGAGCGAGAACAACAGAGAAACAGACAGAAACAGACAGAGAAAGAGATTGGGAAAACCCCTGGCTAGACTATTTTATTCACCTTTATCTGAAGCAAAAATTACCCCCACACTCTAAATGCTATTCAAAAACCATAAATTTTGCTCATGTACCAGTTTGTTATTGCCATAGTAATGCTATTTTACAAACCTTATCCCAAACGCTGGCTCACTCACTAGTCTGTGGTGTGTTGGCTGAGTCGTCTGGATTTCAGGTTAAGGCTCAACCTCAAGCTGTGAATTTGTGTTCTTGTCTCTTTGCTATCCTGAGGTCCAGGCTGAAGAGGCAGCAGCTACTCCAGAAGCTTTTCTCACAGAGATGTCAGAGGTGCAAGAGACTAAGCCGATCAACTCGGCATATTTCAAGTCTCTGGTTGACCTCAAAGTCAGGGAGTGGGGAAGTACACTTTACAACTAGTAAGAGGAATTGCAGAGCAATGTATATATATATATATCTATAAGGAGTGGATCAAGGGCCAACACGTCATAAGCCACAACTTGTTGTGTTCCTTCTTGAGGACTTCCAGTCAAATTTTGCGATTGTTTTTTTTTTTTTTTGAATTTATTTATTTATTTTTGGGATCCATCTCTTAGATCTTATTAGTTTTGTTTTGCTTTTTAAATTGAGAACTTTACCTAAGACTGCTACTTTTTGCCTCTTCTTTTTTTCCCTTATGGTCAATAGCATCTTATGCTAAGTCAGGTCAATCTTTTTTCAAAATGAGTTCCATATAAACTTTTCTTATTTCTCCTATGTATTTTCACTTTCCTTTTTCCTTCACTCCACTATTAGGTTTGCTTCATGATGGTTCTGCTATGTTTTCAAAAAGATGTGTTGCAGATACAGTACCATAACTCTGCCAAGATAAAGTTGTATAGCAATGCAAAACTAATCCACACCAGTAGTTGTGATTTAACAGATGAAAGGCTGTGTTTCAACCACTGTGTTTTATCAATGAGGAAAATGAATCAAACATAAATGAGTAAATTACTCAAGGTACTCAGCTGATTGGTAAAGGCTTCTTTTTTTTTTTTTTTTAAAGATTTTATTTATTTATTTGACAGAGAGAAATCACAAGTAGATGGAGAGGCAGGCAGAGAGAGAGAGAGGGAAGCAGGCTCTCCGCTGAGCAGAGAGCCTGATGCGGGACTCGATCCCAGGACTCCGAGATCATGACCTGAGCTGAAGGCAGCGGCTTAACCCACTGAGCCACCCAGGCGCCCCTGGTAAAGGCTTCCGGTTCTTTGTTTGCCAATTCATTTTCTCTCCAACATCTATGTCCAGCTTTGTAGATAAACTTACCTGGGATTTGAAAGCCTATTCTCACTTTCTTAAGACAGTCAAATAATAGACTGAGAACTAGTATTCAAATTGTTTAATTCTTTTACCCACAAATAAAATTGATTACAATTATACATCAAAATCTAATTTGTCTATTTCTCTCCCACCCCAATTTTAATGAATATTTTAGTTGCTTATTTTCTCTCAACCAGACATTTGTGACAACCTCTAACTAGTTACTTCTCCTCCAGGCCAGTTTCTTCCTTCTCTTTCAATCCAACATTCACATTACTGTCAAAATCTTTTTTTTTCCTAGATCACTAATCTATTCATAATAATATATTCACTGCTTAATTTTTGTCAGTTCTTCTCTATCATTTCCAAAATAAAAATTAAGCACCTTAGAATAACCCTAAGCAATTCAAATGTCGAATTACATTATCTGGGTCATCTCCCTTTCATCTTTTCTGTAGTGGACTTTGCATCATTTTCCAAACACACATTCTTTCACTCTGTTGCCTTATCTCAGGCTCTTACCTTTATCTGATGTGCCCTCCTCCACTTGTCTACTCAGCTCAAGAGTTGCCTCTGTTGAAACCAAATTTACAATCAAACAAACAACCTACTCTTTCTCTCTTTTTAAAGATTTTATTTATTTATTTGACACAGAGCGATCACAAGTAGGCAGAGAGGCAGGCAGAGAGAGAGAGAGATGGGGGGAAGCAGGATCCCTGCTGAGCAGAGATCCCAATATGGGACTTGATCCCAGGACCCCGAGATCATGATCTGAGCTGAAGGCAGAGGCTTAACCCACTGAGCCACCCAGGCACCCCAACAACCTACTCTCCTAAATCTTTTGGCAGAGTTAGGAAACTTTCCTATCAATCTTATACTTCTATTTTGGGTTGTATATAACTTATTATAGAACTTGCTATATTAAATTATATTTATTTGTTCATATCTATCTTTTCTAATGGACTGTAAACTCCAAGATAGAAGGGACTCTTTTCATCTTTGTATCACCACACAGTCATTGACACAAAATAAAGTGCTAAAACCAGTGTCTGATGAATGAATAAATAAAAGTTCTAGATCCCTCTTATAGAGGCCAGTTGGGCTCATCTACACTTTGTAAAAATGAATTTCTTTTGACAAATTACAAAACAAGCATTCATTCCTCTCTATCCTGTTGGTTTTTGGTTTTATTTCATGCCACTTTCCCTAGATTAGGTAAGTTATTGATGATATTTCCCCAGGAGCCAAAATAATATGATTCTCATTAAAAACAACCTAGGTCTAACACTAACATGATTTTACTTTTCCCCTCTTGCCCGCAGTTTCTCACACAGGCACCTTCGTCTTCCATTAACCTGTTGCTTGCTACCATCGCCCAAGTTGTATTTCTTTAAGAAGAGCCAGAAAATCATCTTTTGTTAAATAAAGAATAATCAAAAATACTTAATAATTGGTAGATCACAAGCTTAATTGTATCACTGAATTATCTTACAATATCCAATTATATTCATTTTGAAATTCTCCTTTCTTTTTTTTTTTTTTTTTTTTACTTTGAAATTGTTTGCTAAAATAGTCTCTAAGGTCATTCATTCAACTCAGACTTTTGATAATGATCACTCTAAAAGAAAATAGGAAAATTCTCTAAAACAACTCTTTCTTTCTAGTTCTCTCCTTGCCTTGGGGTACCTCATACTTAGAAATTTTCTCTATAGTCCTTCCCGCTCTGTTTACATTACATCTAGTTCATTGATATCCTTGTAGGTATTCAATACCTACCAGGGACATTTCAGAGCACCGACCCCCTACAAAAGCAAGATGACTAACCCTGGGAAACTATGCTAGTTCTCCAGCTTAACTCCACATCTTCCTTGTCCTCTGTAGGAGTTAGGCTTGAAGCAACAATAAGACATGACCCATGTTTTCAGCCCTACTAGGGAATGGAAAGGGTTGAGATAATAACTAGCAGAGCTTGAAAAATTTCAAACCTAACCATGGGTCTGTGTTTATGAGGAAAAAAAAATACAGCAAAAATGTCACCTAATTACAAAAAAAAAGTACCAAAGCCGAATGCATGGGTGAGAAATGGGGAGACATAAGGAACCGTCCAAACTGGAAGTACCATGCAAGGCTAAAGCATAAACTGTAAATCTCTTCCATCCTTTTGATAATGTCATTCTCCCTTCTATTTATTCTATTTATTCCATTCTAATCTGCCTTCAAAATAGCTATCCTTTTCAAGTGTGTTGATAGAACTTATTTGGAACACCTCAAACATGCATTTATTACTAGTTATATTTTTATATGAGTAGCTTCATTTCTTTGATGAAATAAATATTGTTTGAAAGAATCAGCATGTCAGTCTTTCAGGATAAAGTATTTTAGTGCATGTCAATGGAAAGGAAAGACCAGAGTTCCTCATATTCTTTTTCATTGCCCTCTTCCTCTTACAGTTAACCATAAACATACTAGTTGCTGAAGATGAGAAGTATATTAAAAATATTAGAAGTAGTAGTTTTGCCACTTCAATTACATCACTTTTCATATTTTCAAAAATAACCCATGCTTTTCTTACCATGCTCAATCACTGCTATTTGAGATTTCCTTTTTGTTCATGGAAAAAAAAATATGCCATTTATTTTAATATTTCTAATTGATGAGATTAATTTCTTAATTCTGCATGGGAATTTAATTGATTAGTGTTGGATATAAAAACTCTAGTCAAGACCAGAAATTTTTGAGTCCACACCACTTAATATTGTACTAGGTGCTGTCATTTTTTTTAAAGGCAAAAGATACTGCACTGAAAGATACATTATAAAGTACGTTCTTAAACTTCAAGGGATTTATGAACCATTTTGCAAAAATCCAAAAGTGTGGGTGTGTGTATATGTATTTGTGTGTCTGTTTTGTACTTTTTCTGTGCCATCCTTTCACTAGACCCTCAGAGAACTTCACATAAGAGATCTTTTCAGTTGTTGGTATCCTTAGCCCCTGGACTTATCTCATCAATCATCCCTATGTGCCTTTATTTTTAAATCCGTCTTCTGTTTACCATCTTTAGTGTCATGCCAAGGCCCTACTCCGCTTTCCTTTGTTCCCATCAAGACACATCCCATCAAATATTTATATGAGTAGACAGGTAGCTATAGGATAACTTCCAGGCATTTGACTTTCATAACCAGAAGGATATAGTGTAGTGGATATTTATTTGTCATTATTTCAGATGTATGGCAACTGAGCAACTTTCCTCTGCTGAGGCTGTTCTTTGCCACATGAGTCCAGAAGGCAGGTAAGCCTTTCTCCATTGTAGAAACTAAAAAGGTTTCCCTTTCCCAACTTCCCCTGGAACTGCGGATGCTGAGGAGCATGTGGGATATACCCAGTTAGAGGCACACTAGTCAGATCTTGAGTAGGGATATATTTATGCTCAGAAGCATTAGATATGAGGAAGTCAGTCTGGGGTAGGGGTGGGATCATAAATATTTAGATTACAGGGTATTCTTGGAGTCAAAAATGTTTCCATTGGTGTTAACAGTTTCTTCTTGCAGCACCTGAGATCCGAAATTCAGAAAGAACATAGTTGAATAATAGAACTAGTTTATTTTGGGGCACATTGGTATTAAAGTTCCTCTGAACATCTAAGTAAAATTGTCTAGTAGGTATTGGTATATACAATTTCAAATTGTAGGGAAGCGATAAAGCTAAAGGTTGGACATTGTCCATATATATTAGGCAATAGAAACCATAGTTGATTTTTTAAAGCAAAACAGATTTATCTATTTTAAATTTTTTAAAATTTCTTTTCTGTGTTCCAGAATTCATTGTTTAAGCACCACACCCAGTGCTCCATGCAGTACATGCCCCCACCAAATATCCACCACTAGGCTCACCCAGCCTCCTACCCCTCTCCCCTCTAAAACTCTCTGTTCCTCAGAGTCCACAGTCTCTCATGATTCATCTCACCTTCCAACTTCCCCCAACTCCCTTCTCCTCTCCATCTCCCCATGTCCTCCATGTTGTTCCTTACGCTCCACAAATAAGCAAAACCATATGATAACTGACTCTCTCTGCTTGACTTATTTCACTCAGCATAATCTCTTCCAGACCTGCCCATGTTGATACAAAACTTGGGTATTCAACTTTTCTGGTGGAGGCATAATACTCCATAGTATATATGGACCACATCTTCTTTATCCATTCGTCCATTGAAGGGCATCTTGGTTCTTTCTACAGTTTGGCAACTGTGGCCATTGCCACCGTGAATATTGGGGTACAGATGGCTCTTTTTTTCACTACATCTGTATCTTTGGTAAATACCCAGTAGAGCAATTGTAGGGTCGTAGGGTAGCTCTATATTTAATTTCTTAAGGAAACTCCACACTATTTTCCAAAGTGGCTGCACCAACTTGCATTCCCACCAACAGTGTAAGAGGGTTCCCCTTTCTCCACATCCTCTCCAACACATGATGTTTACTGCCTTGTTAATTTTGGCCATTCTAATTGGTGTAAGTGGTATCTCAATGTGGTTTTGATTTGAGTCTCCCTGATGGCTAGTGATGATGAACATTCTTTTATGTGTCTGTTAGCCATTTGTATGTCTTCTTTGGAGAAATGTCTGTTCATATCTTCTGCCCATTTTTTGACATGATTATCTGTTTTGTGTGTGTTGAGTTTGAGGAGTTCTTTATAGACCTCAGATATCAGCCCTTTGTCTGTAGTGTCATTTGTGAATATCTTCTCCCATTCCGTGGGTTGCCCCTTTGTTTTGTTGACTGTTTCCTTTGCTGTGCAGAAGCTTTTGATCTTGATGAAGTCAAAAGTTCATTTTCGCTTTGGTTTCTTTTGCCTTTGGAGACATATCATGAAAGAAGTTGCTGTGGCCATTGTCAAAGAGGTTACTGCCTATTTTTTCCTCTAGGATTCTGATGGATTCCTGCCTCACATTGAAGTCTTTTATCCATTTCAAATTTCTCTTTGTGTATGGTGTAAGAGAATGGTAGTGTTCCATTCTTCTGCACATAGCTGTCCAATTTTCCCAGCACCATTTATTGAAGAGACTGTCTTTTTTCCACTGTATATTTTTTCCTGCTTTGTCAAAATTTAGTTGACCATAAATTTGAGGGTCCATATCTGGGCTCTCTACTCTGTTCCCCTGGCCTATGTGTTTGTTCTTCTGCCAGTACCATGCTATCTTGGTCATCACAGCTTTGTAGTAAAGCTTGAAATCAGGCAATGTGATGCCCTCAGTTTTGTTTTTCTTCTTCAACATTTCCTTAGTAATTAGGGGTCTCTTCTGATTCCATACAAATTTTAGGATTGTTTGCTCTAGCTCTTTGAAAAATGCCAGTGGAATTTTGATCGGATTGACATTTAAAGTGTAGATTGCTCTAGGCAATATAGACATTTTAACAATGCTTAGCCTTCCAATCCATGAGCATGGAATGCTCTTCCATTTTTTAGTGTCTTCCGCAATTTCTTTCATGAGTGTTCTGTACTTCCTTGAGTACAGATCCTTTACCTCTTTGGCTAGGTTATTCCCAGGCATCTTACGATTCTTGGGGCTATACTAAATGGAACTGATTCTCTAATTTCCCTTTCTGTATTTTCATTGTATAAGAAAGCAACTGATTTCTGTACATTGATTTTGTATCCTGCCACATTATTGAATTGCTGTAAGAGTTCCAGTAGTTTGGGGGTGGAGTCTTTTGAGTTTTCCATATAAAGTATCATGTCATCTGTGGAGAGAGAAAGTTTGACTTCTTCATTGCCAATTTGAGTACCTTTTTTTTTCTATTTGTTGTCTGATTGCTATTGCTAGGACTTCTAACCTATGTTGAATAACAGTGGTGAGACCAGGTGCATCCTTGTCGTGTTCCTGATCTCAAAGAGAAGGTTATTAGCTTTTCCCCATTGAGGATGACATTCGCTGTGGGTTTTTCATAGATAGATTCTATGATGTTGAGGAATGTTCCCGCTAATCCCTTTGAAGCATTTTAATTGAGAACTGATACTTTATCTTGTCAAATGCTTTTTCTGCATCAATTGAGAAGACCATGTGGTTCTTCCCTCTTCTCTTATTGACTTGTTCTATCACATTGATTGATTTGTGAATGTTGAACCACACTTGCAACCCAGGGATAAATCCCACCTGGTTATGGTGGATAATCTTTTTAATGTACTGTTGGATCCTATTAGCTAGTTTCTTGTTGAGAAACTTAGCTTCCATATTCATCAGGGATATTGGTCTGAAATTCTCCTTTTTGGTAGGATCTTTGCCTGGTTTGGGGATCAGGGTAATGTTAGCTTTATAAAAAGAGTCTGGAAGTTTTCCTTCTGCTTCAATTTTTTGAAACAGTTTCAGGAGAGTAGGTATTATTTCTTCTTTGAAAGTTTGGTAGAATTCCCCAAGGAATCCGTCAGGTCAGGTCCTGGGTTCTTGTGTTTTGGGAGGTTTTTCATCACTGCTTCAATCTTGTTACTAGATATTGTTCTATTCAGGTTGTCAATTTCTTCCTGATTCAGTTTTGGAAGCTTATAGATTTCCAGGAATGCATCCATTTCATCTAGGTTGCTTAACTTATTGACATATAACTGATGATAATAATTTCTCATGATTGTTTCTATTTCCTTGGTGTTAGTTGTGATCTCTCCCTTTTCATTCATAATTTTATTAATTTGGGTCTTCTCTCTTTTCTTTTGGGTTAGTTTGGCCAATGGTTTATCAATCTTAATGATTCTTTCAAAAAACCAGCTTCTAGTTTTGTTGATGTGTTCTACTGTATCTCTAGTTTCTATCTCATTGATCTCTGCTCTAATCTTGATTATTTCCCTCCTTGCGTGTGGGGTTGGCTTAATTTGTTGTTGATTCTCCAGTTCTTTAAGGTGTAAAGATAGCTCGTATATTCTGGATTTTTAAAAAATTTTTATGAGGGAGTCTTGGATGGTTATGTATTTCCATCTTAGGACTGCCTCTGATGTATCCCATAGGTTTTGGACCAAAGTGTTTCATTCTCATTGGTTTTCAAGAATTGTTTAAGTTCTTCTTTGATTTCCTGGTTGATCCAAACATTCTTAAGCAAAGTGGTCTTTACCTTTCAGGTGTTTGAATTCCCTCCAAACTTTCTCTTGTGGTTGAGCTCCAGTTTCAAAGCACTGTGATCTGAGAATATGCAGGGAATAATCTCAGTCTTTTGGTATCAGTTGAGTCCTGATTTGTGACCCAGTATGTGGTCTATTCTGGAGGAAGTTCCATGTGCACTAGAGAAGAATGAGTATTCTGTTGTTTTAGGGTGGATGTTCTGTATATATCTATGAGGTCCATCTGGTCCAATGTGTTGTTCAATGTTCTTATTTCTTTATTGATTTTCAGCATAGTTGATGTTTGAACAACTTGTTAAAATTGCATGGGTTCAATTATATGTGGATTTTTTTGATAAATGATACAGTACAATACTATAAATGTGTTTTCTCTTATGATCTTCTTAATAACATTTTTCTTTTCTCTAGCTTGCTTCATTGTGAGAATACTGTATATTATACATATACTCTTTATGTTTATCACTAAGGCTCCTGGTCAACAGTTGGTTAGTAGTAGTTGAGTTTGAAAGGAATCAAATGTAAACTGGATTTTTGACTGTGCGGTGGGTCAATACCCTTGACCCCCATTATTGTCCAAAGGTGAACTGAACATACAAATAATATATGGAGTAAGAATACATATAAAGGCTGAACAAAATTTTTAAATAGGGATATCATATTATTCATGTTATTTTATAATTGACTCTTTTTTCAAAAAAATTGCTTCATTCTTAAAAGAATATTTTTCATACACTTTCCCTAATATATTGCAAAGACTTATTTTTTTGTCCATTTTTCTTCATTCTTTATGTTTTGTTAGGCAATGTGGCTTCCTTCTTTCTTGTGGAACTTGGGTCCCAGACCAAAGCTCACCTCCACTCAGCAACAATTCGATTCAATTCAGTTATCTGTACAAATTGAGTTGTTCTCTATAAATAAATTGAGCCAACTGCTTAGAAGAGCAAATATCTTATTATTACATTTGTATTTGTGGGTGCTGTGGATTCTTTCAAATAAAAGCATATAATGAAATTTTAATCCTCACTGAGAAAAGTCAATTACTACTTTGCAATATAACAAGTATAACTTCTTCATTTTGATAGAATATTTGTAATTTTGTGTCTTTAACAAAAGTTATATATTTACTTATTAATGTAGAATTAATTACTTGTATAGATGAAATTTTTCTAATTTTAACTTTTACTTTAAGAATCAACATATATATAAATAAATGTCTCATGTGCAATTTTGTAAAGGTAAGATCTACCGCACTGCATTTCAAACTTCAATATAGAATGTGAAATAATTAATTTTTTCTTTTAGCCTCAAATTTATATTTATGAGTACTAATTTTTCTTTCCTTTAACTCAGTGTTAAGACATTTGATATGTGGAGGGCTATTTGTTAATTCACCTCCACTAGATTGCTTGATTGATATAGTTGAAAACAGACAAAAACTAGTTTAATTTTTATTTATTTATTTTTAAAAAGATTGTATTTATTTATTTATCTTTTTGTGGGGTGGGGAGAAAATCCCAAGCAGACTCCACGTTGAGCACAAGCCCTACAAGGGGCTTGATTTCATGACCCTGAGATCATGACCTGAGCCAAAAGCAGGAGTCCAACCCTTAACTGACTGAGACAGCCAGGCGCCTATCATTTATATTTTTAATATGTTTATTTTCTCATTACAAAAGTACATGAGATATTAACCTCTTTAGTACAGGTGCTGTGCATTCCTTTCTTGATGACATTGATCTCTGGGTAATCCAGGATCCACTCTTCTATTTTTGTGATTGGAGATGCAAGAATGGGGCATGTGAGTTCTGAATCATTGTGAGAGGGGGAGGTGCTGTCTACACATGGAGTTTGTGTCAGCTGGCATTATTCTACCAGATAATTTATACTGTTGGCAAAGAAGATACAGACATATGAATTCTTCATGGAAAATAACAAGCACTTTTGCCCTTCTTGCTATTTCCATTTCACCTTGAGCTTCTTCATACCTTGACTCTGGGCCAAGGCTAAGCAGATGAATGTCTTTTCCTTCCCCAGAACCTCTTTTCACCAGTATCTTGATGTCCCCAGATTCAGGCACTGATGTGCATCTTGGAGGGAACAGGGTAGGGTTAAGACTCTGCTGTGTGGGGCCTTCATTTACTGTTGCAGTTTTTCTTTGTAATCCCATTTCTATTTTTTTTCCCAAGGGGAGCAGGTCTTAACCATGGATCATAATTTATCACCTTCTCTAAAATAATTGCTCTTCTAATCCAGACCTAGGCAAATATCACAGCCCCCTCCTTTTGGAATAATTATGGTTATGTCTTTTTTAATTAACAGAAAAGTGAGAGGCCCAGTTGGATTGCAGGTTTACATTGAGAAGTGGTCAATATTACTAGAGGGGTAAGATGGTCCAGATGACGACAGGGTTTCCAAAAACAGTGAAAAGATTCTCACACTGGTACTTTTTTCTTTTATTTCTTTCTCTTTTTTCATTTTTTTTTTGTGCCTTTTGTGAGTTTTGTTTTATTTCTTCCATCTTCCTCTTTTCCAAAAAGGAAGAAAGTTTGAGGTAAAAGTGTGGCATGTAACCCCAAACCTAACAAAAATTTGTCAAAGTTTCAGAAAATTATAAATTGTTTTCCCATACTAGTTGATCCTCACGAAACTTCTGTGTTTTGTAGGTAGAACATTTTTTTATGATACACATTTTATAGATCAGGAATCAAAATATTAAGCTACTCAGTATGACACAGCTAAACATATGTTGTCTGATTTGAAAACTCATGTTTTTTTCCTATTGAATTTCACTTCAAAAGCCAAGTTTCCTTTTGAATATTTTATATTTCCTTTGGGGAAAAAGTCTGTGATTCAAAAGGTAAAAAAGGTAACCTATGGATGGGATTCAGTATTTATACTTCCTTTATGTGCATAAACAATGATACAGAAAAACATTGTGCCATATTAGATGACACTTGAATGTCATGAGCTATTACACAAAAAATAAGGTTTCCCAAAATACAGGAATATATCATCATTGGGTCTATAATCATTTTTAGCAACAACTTCTGTGGGAGCTGAGGGCAAGAATGGAAGATGATAGGGTTCTCAAACCTGAATATTTTAGAAACACTTCGATTTTAAAGCACACAAGCCTGGGTCCCACTTGTGACCCACTCCACTATAATCTTCGAATGGAGGCTCAACCATAGTAAATTCTATGTGCAGGCACTGACATGGGGTATGTGGTGGGGTACATGCTCTTTGGTTTACCACTAAACCAGCCCTCACTTAACCTTCCATACTCACATGACCTCTTGACCTTTGTAGAAGTCTGAGTTGTCAATTCTGTATTATCACATTCTCAACTTATGACTCATCCAGCAATTTGAACTTCTGTGTTCAATAATCAAAACTTACTTCTTTTAGTTTTACTTGTTCTCCACAATAAGTTGAACTGGGAAAATTTAATAAAAATATTAATAAAGGATTAAAGTTATAGGTTGTTGGTTAAAAGGAGGTAAGGAAAACTCTAAAGAATACAGTATGAGAATCTTCTCTCTTTCAAATGAGGGTTATCAAATTAGAAATAATCGATGCATAGTCTAAGAGTCTAAGAGTGACAATACATGAACCTTTTTACTATAATACAAGCTGCAGAGAAGTATTTTATGTTTGTTTTTTGTTTTTGTGGATGATTGCTAACATGAAACCTGGTTGTATCTTGTTTCCAGAATGTACCTATTACACTGAAATCTCAGGAGAATGCTATCGTATTTTTATGATATTTTTTATTTTATACTTTCCTCCTTCCACGAAATTCTTCCAGAACACCAAAATCTGTACTGTATGATCACTACATCCTACTCCTTTCCATATTATTTTGGAAAACCAGGTTCATTTTATGTCGATGTCAGGAAAGCAAGTCATTGTAAAGATAAATAGTTTTATTCCACTTTACTTTGGAATATTAATGGGCTTTGTGATATGCAGTTCTCGGATGCTGATGCTATAGGATGAGACCTCTGCGGTGTAGCTCATATTCAATCATTCTCTGAATTAGAGGGTGGGTAATACAAAGCTAACATGCAGATTTGAAAGGAGGGCTTTTCAGACTGAGGACTCTGGTGAGAAGGTAAGTCTACTCTTGACGGAATGGTCCCTTATGAAAGGAGAAGCTATCTCTCTCAGCATTTCCCTTTTCGCCCCCTTGAGAACAGGGACTTTCCAGAGAAACTGGCAGTTTCTGTCTTCCATGCAAGAAGTGAATTAGAAGTTTATGTTTGTTAATGTTTATGTAATTTTTAATACTCAGCTACAGAAATTAGAAATCCATCCTTTAAAAAATCTTATTTTTCAGTGTTCCAAGATTCATTGTTTATGCACCACACTCAGTGCTCCATGCAATACATGCCCTCCATAATACCCACCACCAGGCCCTCCCAGCCTCTCACCCCCTTACTCTCCAAAACCCTCCGTTTGAGAAATTCATCCTTTTAAACATCCCATCCCTTCCTATCATTTCCTCTCATTTTAAGTCCACTTTCTGGTTTAATAGAAATAAGGACATTTGGTTCAGGGATCCTTAAGTTCTTGTTACTTTACCTTATAGCTTCACGATTAGGTAATTGGATCGGTCTAAAGGCATTATTTTATTTCTTGAATAAAAAGGAACCAGTTATAACCAATATGCCAATATAACTTGTAAATTTGGAGGAAGGTTCTTTATTTTATTATACATAAGATGGACACAGAGTTGTTTCTCAAGTGCATACTATGATCTGAATGTTTGTAGTCCCCAAAATTTGTATGTTGAAATCTTAACACCAAGTGTAATGGTATCAGCCAGTGGGGGCTTTGGGAGTTGATTAGTTCTTGAGGGTGAGGCCCTCATGAATGGAATTAGTGCCTTATAAAAGAGACCCCATACAGCTCCTGGCCCTTTCTACCATGGGAGGCTACAACCGGAGGTCTACAGCCTGGAAAAGGCTCCTCACTCACCAATGCTGACATCCTGACCTGGACTTCTTCCATCCTCCAGAACTATGAGAAATAAATTTCATTCAGACTGTGATATTTTGTTAATAGCAGTCCTAACTAACTAAGACACTGTGTCCTGAGAATCTTCTGTGTGCCAGAGAGATGTTTCAAGACAACCATGGGCAAAGAATGAGGAGGAGGAGAAGCCACACCTAAGACATCTTGCAATCCATACCCACTTAAATCAAAGCACTTTTGTTTTTTATGTGTTATACCTATTGGTATTCCATGTGGGTTTTTGTCTCTAAACAGGATTTTGTTACTTAAAATGTTCGAATATCACTGAATCAGAGGGAAATTATAGAGGCACTAGAGGTGAAAAAAATGGATCAAGTAAAATTTCAATCGAATTTACTACATTCTTATATCAGGCAGGGTCTAAGCAAGGGATTGGAATCCACAATAAGTTGAACTGGGAAAATTTAATAAAAATATTAATAAAGGATTAAAGTTATAGGTTGTTGGTTAAAAGGAGGTAAGGAAAACTCTAAAGAATACAGTATCAGACACAGGAAGCAGTCATCCACTAGTGCTTGGGCTGGGAGAGAAGACAGAAAGAAGAGCCTCTGTCCAATGCCACACTGTGGATTGAAATCCTGACCTCAGCAGAGGGATGCCAGCATGGCTCACCAGACGACTGGAACACTTGGAAAGATGCCAAGTCATCAGGAATCTTCAAATCTTCTGGGTAAAGTGTCCACAGGAAGGTGCTACCATCAGGAGTTCACTCCAGAGCCACCAGAGCACATGGCGGTGGGGGGCGGGGGAGTCCACCATCAGGGTTGCCCTGCTGGCACCACTCAATTTTGAAGGCACCTGAAATAGTGTCATCAAAAGTTTCCTAGGTGCAGGTGCTCTGTGCAGCTGGCCTTTGGGTACTGAAAAAAACCCAACTGTGTAACAGTCTGGTGAACCAAGTACACTGGAACCAGGAAGAGAAACTCCTTTGTCTTACAGAGTTCTTCCGGTACCCTCAACTGACAAAACTTAACTCTGTGCCATCTGGCATGGCAGAAAAATTTACAGTCCATCTCCATGACAACAGAGCAGATAGTGAATGATGGGTCTGGGGTTAAGTGGCAATCAATTGCTAGGCCAATTATTCATGTGAACTCTTGTGAACTAGGACTTTTCTGATAGAAGCTTGAGATAAAACTGAATCCTTTGAGTTCATAGGTTGCCACCTAGACCCCAAAGAAAGGAGAGTTAGAGACTTGACTGGTGTTTCCAAGCCCCTTGAGAATGAAAATTTTGACTTCATTCACTCATTTATTAATTAATTCATTCAAATGACTACTCTGTTCATAGAATTGGGGTTGGTGGTACGGGAGAGGCAGAATATGTAGTTCCTCGAGGGACAGGAAGTGATACAGGTAAAATAAGACTCTTGGTCTTCAGTAGCCTAGTCTCAAATTATTCTGGAAGATATTTTGGTGTGAATGCAAATCCAGACATCAACTAAGAGAAGAAATATCCTGGAGTTGGCTCGAACACAATAAATAAAACAAAAATAAATTTATTTCTACTAAAATTTATTTTAAAAGCTTTTGAGTTGATTTATAAAAATACATACACTTAAAGAAATATTCACTCATTATCAGGAATGAAAGAAAGGGACGAGACTTAATATACTGCCGTAAAACTGGGCAAAATCTATGATTTTTCAATACTCAATCTAACTCTGAGCTTTCTCATAGCCAGAACTAACTTTGAGATTTCAGGTAGCTAAAAGTGAGAGTGAAACATGATTATTTATACAGTTCTCACTATTAAAATTATGGAGCATATCAATTCTTTAGGGGTTGTAAAATTGATTTTGTAGTACTCAAAAGTGTATCTCTTACATGATCTTTTCTGTATTGAGGTATATTAGATCACAGGCAAACTTTTATTTTATTGACACACTGTTGCCAAAACACAGGTGGTTCCTTTAGGACTAAGAGAATTAATGATTGATGTTGTTAATATTTCTGGGCTAAGACATATGTGTGATGTTCATGATCAAGTTTATATAATGCTGGTCCAAAGGAGACTTCATATCATGGACAACCATGGTATTTGGTTTACGATTATAGGATTTTTGTCACGCAAGAGGTTAGGTGTAAATAGAAAATACCAATACCAATTTTGAAGGGCCACCCAAGTTCACCACAGGCCCCATAGCTCTCATCTTCACTCAGCTAACTTTCCCATCTGGCTGATAGATGCAATATAACTGAATGGTTACACATGGACTCTGAGATCAGATTACTTGAGATTAAATTTCCACTCTATCACTTACTAGATGTGAGATTTTGTAAAATTTACTCAGATTCTCCAGAAGGATAAATTTTTCCATCTCTAAAATGAGAATCATAACCATGCCTACCTAGCAGTTAAAAAAAAAAAAAAGATTTGTTTATTTGTTTGAGAGAGAAAGAGTGGGGAGTGTGTAGGGGCAGAGGGAGAGAGAGAGGGAATCTCAAACAGACTCCGTGCTGAGTATTGAACCCGGTGTGGGGCTCAGTCTCATGACCCTGAGATTATGACCTGAGCTGAAATCGAGAGTTGGATACTTAACTGACTGAGCCACTCATGTGCCTCTACCTAGCATAGCAGCTTTTTGTTTTTTTTTTAAGATTTTATTTATTTATTTGACAGAGAGAAATCACAAGTAGATGGAGAGGCAGGCAGAGAGAGAGAGAGGGAACCAGGCTCCCCGCTGAGCAGAGAGCCCAACGCGGGACTCGATCCCAGGACCCTGAGATCATGACCTGAGCCGAAGGCAGCGGCTTAACCCACTGAGCCACCCAGGCGCCCGCATAGCAGCTTTTTGATGAGGTTCAAATATATTTAAAATTCTTAAGTACCTTAGAACTATGTTCAACAAGTAGTAGCTACTATTTAAGTGGTGACTTTTTAGTATTCAAGTTGGGGACCCAAGAAAATGAGGTGTTTAAAGCCAACTTGGGATGATTTTGTATGATTACCTTCTATTTGTTCAATTTACATCAGAGATCCTATTCATTTCAATTGTTCTTAGCATTCTGATGAAAATTTCTAAATCATACCTCTGTAGTCAATTTTTTTTTATAGAACATCTGATTTTTAGTATTCATGTTGATCTTGTAGTGCCCTGAGTTTTGTTTTCTTTTCCCCTCAACTCATATATTTCAGAGTTACTGTCCAGGTTCTGTTGCCACCGTTCTTATCAAACAGTCTGTGTCAGTTTTATGGTTCATTTCTATATTTAGAGTGGGGTGGTATGGTTCTCTGGTTAATGGAAACTGCAAAAATGAGATGTATTGATACTGATTTATTTACATGTTTCCATGCTTTCTCCCCCTCCCCCGAAATTTAAGGCTAATTTAACTATTTGATTGGACTGTACAAGGAATCAGAAGCATCGTGGAGATGAGCAAAAAGTGATCTTATGATTCCTTATGAATCATTAGATCAGCTTTCAGTTTCGGGGTACAGGTTTTGTTCCCAAGACATGGATAGACAGCTTGCCAGGCTGCAGGAAACTTGAAACTTTCTTTCAGTCTCCTCACACCCTCATTCCCTAGGTACTTCCCCCGCATGTCCCTCCTCCCTCCTGTTATTCTTGAGAAGCACTGGAGACCACAAGGTGTCACTAAGCTCTGCAGATGAGTCCCCTCCTACTTGGATATTCTTGTCTCCCTATCAATTTGTTCCTGCTGTGGTCAGGATTTTCTCTCATTCCCTAAGTTTGTTGTATGGTGTCTACTAATTGCATTTCTTTTCTTTTTTCCTTTCTTATTGGTAAGCTGCAGTAAGTCAGTCAGTTACTGATGTGAACAGTTGCTGTCAGTATCTCAGAAGACCATAGAGAAAAAGGGCAAAGTTTTCTGGCTCCATCTGCTGGAGAGAGTCTGTACTGCTTGTTTTTGTTACTAGATAAAGTTGTCTGAGATAAGCTAGAAAAGTTCCTAGATACAGTTCCTGGACATTTTTCAGGAATTTGGCCTAAAGATAAGACTACTGTTAGCAGCATTGTGAGGGACTGAGTAGAGGGAAGTTCTGGATCTTCAGCATTGCAAAATGTCTTTTGTTAAAATGAGGGCATCAATTGGGAAGGACTGAGATCTTGAAAACAGGAATGGGGACATAGGAAAAGATTCTAATCAAGCAAGCTAGGGACATGGAACCCTAAATTCTATTGAGTTTTTTTTTCTTTTCTTTTTTTTTTTTTTTTTGCTAATTAATGTAGTCATTCCACCCATCCGAAGAGGTTAACCATGCTTTGCTTGAAGCACCTGTAATGCCCTCCCTTAAGTAGATGGATTCTAGGTCAAGTGAACAGAAGTTTAAACTGAATTCTATAAGTAAGAGATAATGTCCCTTCAGTCAATTTCCTGACTTGAACCATTGTACAGGCCCAGAATCTCTTTAATTAAAACTGGGAGGCAAGCTTTTGAGAAAGAACTCTATGAAACAAGAAAACAAATTATATAGTTCATTTTCCCCCATTCTTCCCCAAAAGGATCTATGACCATTAACCTGAATGACTATGCATTAAGGAAAGGGAAATAATTAGACTTTTGAGGAGCTGCTGGGCAGTGGCTCTGAATGGACACTAATTTCAGGAGACCCAAACCGTCATTGTATTATACTGATCAGAGTAGGGGCATAAGGAGGTCAAATGATGAAGTTGTGGCTTAGGTCTGCTCATAGGTCGGCCTATTTTCTTCAACCATCAGAGACTTCTCCCTGGGAAGACGCTTCAGCTAAGCCCGTGGATGTCGGTAGCTTCTATCTCCTGAAGACTATAATCCAAGAACTCCTGGATGTGTGTGTGTGTGTGTGTGTGTGTATACATATATATATGTGTGTGTGTATATATATAAATACATATATATATTCATATATATATGGATTTCCAAACTTGAGTGAAAAAAGAAAATAAGGGATCATTCCCAAAATATCTGAGGCAAGATTAGCAAATGAATTATTCTGGGATGACCAAAGAATCACTTGCTAGACTCCACCCTAGAATCACGGGAGCGGGAAACACCCCACTCCATGCCCTTTAGTGAAAGAATGTGAACCAGAGTATCCGCAGTGTCAGCAGTAGTGTCTGAATTCCAAGACCTTTGTAGACCACTTGCAGCATAAAGTGTTAGGTATTGTTTTTAAAGATTTTATTTGTTTATTTGGAGAGGGCAGGTGCAGAGGGAGAAGCATACTCCTGCTGAGCAGTTTCAGTAGGAGTATGCTTCTCCCTCTGCACCTGGAGCCTGATGTGGGGCTCGATCCCAGGACCCCAGGGTCATGAACCGAGCAGAAGCCAGCTTCTTAACAGACTGGGCCACCTAGGCATCCCAAATGTTAGGTATTTTTGTGTCTATCCCTTGTACAAAGCAAGGCCTTGGTGATTATGGTTCCTTGAAATATTTTGTGTTTTCAAGTAGTTTAGTCTGAAAATCAGGCAAATAAATATTCTTATAGTTTTATAAACACTATTGTGCTCATATAAGAAAACTTTTTTTTTTTTTTTTCTGGAATGTAGTGCCAGCATACCACAATACAAAAGTTTTACCCATCATTTTAGATAGCTGTCCAACTCAACATACACGAGTTGGTTTGTTGTTATGATATCATGTGCAAGAAAACATGTAAGTTTGTGATCACCATAAAGAGGGGAACATAAACATCACAAATAAAGTTTGTCTCTGAAGCATTTAACCCTTCACATAAACTTCCTTGGCATTTGTACGATTCTCTTTCAATATCAGTCTCCCATGCAGAATAATTCTTCAGTTTTCCCCTGGCACACAATGACTTACCAATTGATTCTCCATTGTTGGAGTTTCTGTTTCTTTTCCAGCCTGTCTCCCCAGCCACACATCTGTATTTTACTTCTGCGATTGTTTAGAGAAAACGTAATATACTAATATACTTAATATACTAAATCGTCTTTTGAGGATTTATTTATGTGCTAGACAATTTAAAAGACACTAGAAATACAAAAACAGATACGGAAACCTTATGTAATTTATAGTCAGGTGGAGAACATTAATCAAATATTCACTCAAAGATTAATATATGTAAGACCAAAAATGTGATAAGTATTGGGGAAAGGACTATAATGTTGGGATATTCGACCTTGTTATGGAACTCAAGAAAGGGTTCTTAAAAATTCAGCTTCTACACAAAGGATGTTTGAGAGTTCACCCAATGGAGAGGAGAGAAATGAGAATTCAAGATGTAGGGAAAATGTCTGTAATGCAGTTTGGTGGAATTCTGTATGAGTTCTTAAAATTTTGTCTAATGTGGCTGTGGTGTTGGGAGTTTGGGTAAGTTTTGTGTAGACAGACACTGGCTCAGTAAGCAAGGGTGAGACCTAACGAGGGATTTCTAAGCTGTGTTACAGAGTTTGGTGTTATTTTAAGAAAGATGTTGAAGCATTTTTCCAAAGAAAGTGTGAATTGTCAGTATATGTATTTTTTAAGTATCACCTAGGTTGCATGGCAGAGAGTAACTGAAATGGGTTAGGAGTAGAACAGGAAGACCCTGTTATGGCAGTTATTTAATATTTTAATTCTTTGTTATTAAGATTGTGAAAACGGTGAAGAGAAGAGGTCAGATTTGAGAGATATAAGTAAAAAAACAGGTGATAAGACTTGGTTTTGTGAGAAGTAGAGTGGAGAGCAGCCCGGAAGTGTGGGCCAGAGAGAGAGTGGTAACGGGACAGCCAGTTTATAGGTTGTATAACTTCTTATATGTTGTGCCATTGACTGAGAGGCTAAGGACTAGAGGGTCTTTCCTTTTGTGAGGAAAGTTAATGAATTATTTTTATACATTGAGTTTGAAATGCCTTTGAGATTTTGGATTTGATAGGTTAAATAAGCACTAGGGTCTGGTGATTAGGGAAGGACTGGGCCAGAGATGGAAATTTGGGAGGAATTGCTTTGTTCGTTGTGGTCACTGAAGTTGGAAGAATGTAAGGATATTGTAGAGGCAAGATGTAGAGAAGACTGAAGTTCCAAAAATACAGGCAAAGAGAGTCATTGGTCATTGATTATGCAGATGAAAAATATATTCCTTCTATCTACTCAGTTTCTATGACATTTCATTTCCTCTATTAGCCTTCCTCCATCTCTGAGAAATAGTACTATACCCACACGAATGAACAAATGTGTGTGTGCGTGTGCACACAGAGCCCTCTGGACTCTGATATGGTCTGACATCAAACATCATGTAGTGTCATGTGTCTTTTAGTCAGAGAAACGGAGACGGATTTTCTGCAGTGCGGATTAGAGTTGACAGATCCACTGGTCATTTTGCTCACAGTTTTGGTTGGCAACCCTCCTACGAGACACCTGGGCACATTTCGTGCTCCGGGTTATCCGTTTTTCTTCTATTGAAAACCTATAAAAAAGAAAATGCTTATCTTTGCATCATTATATATCCAGAGACTCAAGAAGGCTTCAGAAAATACTTTCTAATTTTTAACATCAAAATATGATCATGAAAACAATATAAACAATACATAGTATGATGAGTAAAGTAATTCTTCCCACCCTCAGTTTTATTTCTCAAGAGAAGTTAATAGCTAATGATGGTTAGTCAGAGATGAGTATGGATGTCGCCAAAAGGGCACCTCTGGTTTGCTTATTTAGAAATTATTGAAATGAGCATAAATTTATATTTTGTAAATTTATATTTTTGTAAACTAAACTTGTGCTCTTATAAGAGATTTTACACTTTTCCATTTACCTCTTGAATAAGGTGATAAAATAAAAAGGCACCATTGGCAAGCCCTATTTCACACCTAAATCTGAGTGGGTCGAGAGAGATTTCTTTTGTTTCTCAACTTTCCAACCAGACCATTTTATACATGTATTTATCAGGTCATGAGTCAGTCAGGAAATTTATACTTGTTTCTAACAACATCAGAGGACTCTTTCTTGTCACACAATATGGGATTCAGACTGCAAGAAAGCTAAAAAACAATAAACTCACAGATGGGAGTCAAATGGTTTGTTGTCTACCCAGGTCCATGACTGCCTTCCAGGTGGAATAGATAGGCCAATCCAGTAAAACACTGAGGTATTGAGGTACCGCCACAGGAAACTCTAAAGAGAATCGGAAATGTTACATGAAACAACTGACTGATCCTTACAGATACAAAAAACTATATATCTTTAGAGAAGCTCCTATGTGTTTGGCCCTGTGTTAGAAGCAGGAAAGGGACAGGTAAGACATATTTCACATTTTTCTTTCTTTCTTTCTTTTTTTTTTCAAAAAAGATTTTATTTATTTGAGAGAGAAAATGAGTTGAGGGGAGAGGCAGAAGAAGAGGGAGAAATGGGGCTGATCCCAGGACCCTGGGATCATGACCTAGCTGAAGTCAGACACTTAACCGACTGAACCACCCAGGTGCGCCTACTTCACATTTTTCTAACAGATCAGAGCAGAGGGACAGACTACTGCCATGCAATGTGGCAACAATAAGGTGGAATTATGTATGGTTGCAGGAGATACTAAGGCTGTGAAGTCAAACTTCCAAATTTGTGTCCTGCCTCTACTGTTTACTACCATGCGTCTCTGCAGTTATTAGATTTTTTTACTTGTTTTCCCCAATCTCTGCAACTCAGATTATTATAGTACCTATCCCAAAGAGTTACCATTGTTTTGCTATTAAATAATATTATGATATACTGCCTAGCACATAATAAATTCTCATTACATAAATGTTAGTGGTTATTGTTAAATACGAGTATGAAATAATATATAGAAGGAAGGGAATATACAGGGAAAATTAAAGAAAGCAAGCAATGTTTGAGCTGGTGTGAGACATACTGTTCATAGTTTCTGAATATCTCTTATTCTTTTTTTTTTTAAACATTCTTTTTTTTTAAGATTTTATTTATTTATTTGCCAGAAATCACAAGTAGGCAGAGAGAGAGGAGGAAGCAGGCTCCTCGCTGAGCAGAGAGCCCAATGTGGGGCTCGATCCCAGGACTTTGGGATCATGACCTGAGCTGAAGGCAGAGGCTTTAATCCACTGAGCCACCCAGGTGCCCCATGAATATCTCTTATTCTATAGGACCATAACCCCTGAGCCATATATATGGCCAGATGTAATGAAGGCTATGTTTCTAAGGCTCCCTTTTGGCTAAGGGTGACAATGTGACTGACCTAATTTCTAGCCAGATACTGAAATTCTAATCACACATTTAAATTCTAGGGCTCTATCCTTCCATTCTTCATTTTCCTCTTTTCTGATGGCTAGCCGTGGATATGGTGTAAATCAACCGGAAATAGGTAGACACAGAGAGCACCCTACTGTTGAGCCCAGAAATCCATAGCTGTACAGACTACAATGTGGTTGACATGACCTATTGCATATACGAATAGACAGATTTCCCTCCTATTTTAACACTTTGAAATCGGAAACATCAGTCAATAGCTTGTAGCAGTTTAATTGGGAGCTTTGTTTATGCTTTTTAGTTGTGCTAATGCTTTTTTTTTTTTTTGAAAAGGAATTTTTTTTAATCTTTTTAATTTTTTATTGTTTATAAACATATATTTTTATCCCCAGGGGGTACAGGTCTGTGAATCACCAGGTTTACATGCTTTTAAGTGTACTAATGTTACCTCTTATAATTAAAAGTGTTTTAGATTCAATAAACAAAGTACACAATTACCTTGTTTAAGATGCAGTGATTTTGGTTCTCCCTCACCTGCAGCCAAACTCATATGCCAAATGTCATAAGTGTTTGTAGGAACATAAATAGTCATTGGCATACGAGAGAGAGAATAGTGTTATTCCATTGAACTATCTTTGCACTATGGCCAAAAAATCAGTTGACTAAGTTTTGGTAGGCCTGTTTCTAGTGTCTCTGTTCAGTTTCCCTGATCTGCATATCTCTCTTCTGCCAATTTTATACTATATTAATTAATTTTGCTTTATAGTAAGACTTGCATTTACATTTTCCACTCTTCTGCTTGCTTTGGGTCTAGTTTTCCCTTTTTCTAGCCTTTTTTTTTTAAAGAGAAGTTTAGATGATTGATTTTACATTATCTTCTTCTCAAATGTAAGCACTCAATGCTATAAATTTCCTTCTAAGCTCTGCTTAAGCTGAAACCTGTGACTTTTGATGTTAAAATGTTGTTTTCATCCAATTCATCATATAATTTAAAAATTTTCCTCTGATCACTACTTCTTTGATCCATACATTATTTAGAAGTGTGTTGATTTATTTTCAAATATTTGGGAATTTTCCAAATACTACCTCATTTCTAATTTCCAGTTTAATTTTGTTATGGTCTGACACATGTTTTGTATAATATCTGTATTTGTAATTTTTTTAAAGTTTACTGGGTCTCCAAATATGGTCTGTCTTCATGAAAGTTCTAGATGTATTAAAAAAAAGTGCAATCTGCTTTTATTGGATATAGTTTTCTATAAGATTAATTAGGTCAAGGATGTTGGCAGGGATGCTGAGAAAGGGAACCCTCCTACACTGCTGGTGGGAATGCAAGTTGGTGCAGCCACTCTGGAAAACAGCATGGATGTTCCTCAAAAAGTTGAAAATAGAGCTACCCTACAACCCAGCAATTGCACTACTGGGTGTTTACCCTAAAGATACAAATGTAGTTATCCGAAGGGCACGTGCACCTGAATTATAGGAACAATGTCTACAATAGCCAAACTATGGAAAGAACCTAGATGTCCATCAACAGATGAATGGACAAAGAAGATGTGGAATACTATGGAGCCTTCAAAAGAAATGAAATCTTGCCATTTGCAACAACATGGATGGAACTAGAGGGTATTATGCTAAGCGAAACAAGTCAATCAGAGAAAGACAATTATATGATCTCTCTGACATGAGGAATTTGAGAAGCAGGGCAGGGGGTCGTGGAGGGAAGGGAGGGAAAAAATGAAACAAGATGGGACTGGGGAGGGAGATAAACCATAAGAGACTCTTAATCTCAGGAAACAAACAGCATTGCGGGGGGTGGGTAGGAAGAGAGTGGTTGGGTTATGGACATTGGAGAGGATAAGTGCTATGGTGAGTGCCATGAAATGTGTAAACCCAGTGATTCACAGACCTGTACTTCTGGGGCAAATAATACATTATATGTTAATAAGAATAATTTTTAAAAAGATTAATTAGGTCGAATTGGTTGAAAGCATTGTTTAGGTTATTTATTTATTTATTTATGAGACTTGTTTTTTCAGTTACTCAAAAAGGAGTGTTGACAACTCCAACTGTAATTGTGAATTTCTCCATTTCCTTTTTTAGTTCTATTGGTGTTAACCTTGCTGCATATACATATATAATTGACCCCTGCTATGAGATTCAGGGGACAGAGTGGGTTAATATTATGGACTGAATTGTGTCTCTCTAAAATTCCTATGTTGCAGTCTTAACCCCAGTACCTCAAAATATGACTGCATTTGAAGTCACAGCCTTTAACGAGGTCATGAAGCTAAAGTAGGGCTATTAGAGTGGGTCTTAATTAAGTCTGATTGGTGGTCTTATAAGAAAAATTTGGACACACAGAGAGACACAGATGTACATACACAGAGGAAAGACCATGTGAGGACACAGTAGAAAGGTGGCCATCTGAAAGCCAAGGAGAGAGTCATCATGAGAAATGAAACCTGCCAATATCTTGATCTTGGACTTGCAACCTTCAGAACCTGGAGAAATTAATCTTTATTGCCTAAGTCATTAAATTTGTGGTACTCTGTTATGGCAGCCCTAGCAAACTCATACAACCCTTTTATCATTGTGCAACAGTTCTCCTTGTTCTTGGGAAGGTCTTGTTTCTTCTTCTTCCTCCTCTTCTTCTTCTCCTTTTCCTCCCCCACCTCCCTCCCCCTCCTCCTTCTTCTTTTTATACCTCGTACTTGATTATTGAAAGCTGTCTAGCATGTGGCGACTGAGTTAAATGGTTTTGTGGATAGAAATGAACACAGAGTACCTTCTCCTGTGTCTTCAATGTGGGGTTTAAATTTATCATTACAGGGGTGAGTGTGCGAATTATTGCTATCCTCAATGCGCCACCGGTTTCCAATTCCTGTAATGTCTCGTGTTTTCTGGGTTTTGTTTGTTTGTTTGCCAGAGAAATGTCTGCTTGACCGGAGCATTTCAGTTTCCCTTTGCACCATGCCTCAGAGATCTCTCTGCATGTTCTTCCTCCTCCCCTGCCCCTCTCCCAGCAGCGTTCTTCTTGACTTCCTGTTTGAAATCTGTTAGCGTGGCAGTTAGAGGCAGTGGACGCAGTGGTTTTGCTTGTTCTGATTATGCCTCAGTCTTAGGCAATCACTCATCCCTGTGTCTTCTCTGTGTGGCTTTCTCCCTTCTGCCACCCCTACCCTGCCTGTAACTGTGATCCCATCCAGTATTCTCACCTCTCCCCATCCTCTTTCGCAGGTGCAGCGGTGTTTCGCACCAGTTCCCCAAGGGCACTTGTCCTTCTCACCAACACATACATGCATGAAAGCTGTTGTTCCATAGAGCACAGGGCAGACTAGGGACAAGGATCTTGGCGGAATTCCTTGCCACTTCAACATTGCTGTTTTCTTCTCCTCCGGGGCTGGGACCGCGAAGGACACATTCTTGTTCTTTCTAATCTTGAGAACCAGTGGCATTTACAGAAAAAAAATAGTCTTCAAGGGGTTGTAGAATCCCCCAGTTTCTGCCAAGCCCAGGAACTTCATTCACATTGTTTTTGCCCACTTGCACTCAGACTTAACCCATTTTTCAATTACTCTGACAGAACTCCCCTTTCTGATGTCTGGTGTCTGATTTGTGTGTTCCAAGTAAGTGAGGACATGTCTTCTCTCCCACAGGTACCTGTTTCAGCAGAGGTTTTGACTCTGCAAGCTTAACTTTCCAATGAATTTGAAACAAGCTGGCAATTTAAAGTTAATCGACTCTTTCTCATTTAAAAATTGTAGTAACATTTCAAGATCTTTGCATCCTTCATGAAAGCTGTAAACCTCCTTTCTTTTCCTGTTTTTTTGTTTAACTATATCTTTTTCTCACTCTCTTCTTCTTCCTCCCCTTTCCCTCCTCTTTCTACTTTTCTTTCTTTCTTTTTTATTGCCATATGATGGCACAAGGGAATTCTAGATGGACTAATAATTCTCTTTGTTTCATTTTATTCTTCACTTATTTGAGAGCTGGAAAAGTATTTGCTAGAAAATTATTTTCTCGTTTTTGGAGAAATTATTTTTTCTAATATATATTATATATATATAATTATTATATATATATATATATATATTATATATATTTATTTATTTATTTTTATTTCTTTTCAGTGGAACAGAATTCATTGTTTTTGCACCACACCCAGTGCTCCATGCAATTTGTACCCTCTTTAATACCCACCACCTGGCTCCCCCAGCCTCCCACCCCCTGCCCCTTCAAAACCCTCAGGCTGTTTTTCAGAGTCCATAGTCTCTCATGGTTCACCTCCTCTTCCAGTTTCCCCCAACTCCCTTCTCCTCTCTATCTCCCTATGTTCTCCATGTTATTTGTTATGCTCCACAAATAAGTGAAACCATATGATAATTGACTCTCTGCTTGACTTATTTCACTCAGCATAATCTCCTCCAGTCCCGTCCATGTTGCTACAAAAGTTGGGTATTCATCCTTTCTGATGGAGGCATAATACTCCATAGTGTATATGGACCAGATCTTCTTTATCCATTCGTCCGTTGAAGGGCATCTTGATTCTCTCCACAGTTTGGCGACCAAGGCCCTTGCTGCTATAAACATTGGGGTACAGATGGCCCTTCTTTTCACGACATCTGTATCTTTGGGGTAAATACCCAGTAGTGCAATGGCAGGGTCATAGGAAAGTTCTATTTTTAATTTCTTAAGGAATCTCCACACTGTTCTCCAAAGAGGCTGCACTAACTTGTATTCCCACCAACTCTAATATATATTATAATCTGATTTTTACATGTCTTTTTTGGAAAAGAAATATGTATGCATAAATCCTATGGTGATTCCATTCAGATTCTTTATTTATCCATGAAAGAGAGCAATTATATCTGACCCATTCATTTGCTTAGGAATAATGTGAGAGAGGTAATCTGAACAGGAAGAACAAAGTTTCTAAACAAACTGAGGGTTGCTAGAGGGGAGCTGGGTGGGAAGATGGGGTAACTGGATGATGGACATTAAGGAGGGCACATGATGTAATGAGCACTGGGTGTTATACACAGCTGGTGAATCACTAAATACGTCTACGGCCATACCACCCTGAACGCGCCCGATCTCGTCTGAATCACTAAATTCTATCCCTGAAACTAATAATATACTCTATGTTAACTAAGAGTCTCATGCTCTACCGGCTGAGCTAGCCGGGCTCTGTATGTTAACTAAATTGAATTTAAATGAAAATTTTTTAAAAAGTTGCCTCAGTTTACTGGTCTCCCTAGTCTGGTTAATCACTTGCCTAGAAGACATGTCTTTTCTGCATTTCAGCGTTCTTCCCTTTGATGGTGAGCAGGAAATAGATGGGTTTCTGAGTGAAATCTTTCATTGCATAATTTCTCCATGAAATGATTTTTTATTTATCCCTTTCAGAGCATTCTCACGAAATGCTTTCCAGTTGATATCTGCTTCCCTTCTTTTGTCTTAAAAATTTCTCTTGGAGAAGAAAATGGATCTCTTTTCAGCTCTTAATCTATACTGAATTTGGCTTATATTTGAATCAATTTGAACTACATCTGACAGACAGTCTGACAGTTTGAGATTTGGGGTTACTCTGGTTACAGGGAGACGATAGTTTACTTCTGCTCTTGTTTTTCTTGTGGTGGTGGATTCCTCTCAAACTCAGGAGACTTTTTTTTTTTTCTCTTCGGAAGTTTGAACAGCTGTGCTATCCACCCCAGATGGCTATGACTCAACCAGGGTAGTACAGCACTGCTGGTCACTGGTCACTGGTTTTCAGAACCAGAACCTTTGACATAACTTGTTATGCCGATATACTAATCCTCATGCTGATTATCCTTATTTGATGCTTGCTAATTAACATCTACATTGGCCTTATTAATTAAAGGTTTTGTGTCCAACATTCACGCAATAAAACTCCCATTTAAATTAAACCAGTCTTAACGAAGTGTTCTGCTCAAGGGAGAATGAAATGTTAGTGAGGACTATTCTGTATTTCCTTTCTCTCAGTTATCATCTTAATTTTAGTTGCCATGATATCTGGCTGCAGCCTTTGGGAATATTGCAATAAACATGAAAGATGAGATAAGATACTTGCTGTCTTATATTTTAAAATGGAATCTAGTTAGCAGTGGGGATCTCTTGTGGAGGAGAACTTAGGTGTACAGTAACAAATGTATTCCTTCAATCCATAGCCAAAAAAAAAAAAAAAAAAAAGCCTAAAATAATCCTGTAGTTCAATGATTCATTCAAACAGTATTTGCATAGTTAATAGCAATGAAGTTTAGAATTTATTTCATAGAAATTTTCAAATGTGTGGGACGCCTGGGTAACTCAGTAGATTAAGCATCTGCCTTTGGCTCAGGTCATGATCCCAGGGTCCTGGGATCGAATGCTGCCTCAGGTTCCCTGGTCAGGAGGGAGCCTGCTTCTCCCTCTGTGTGCTCTGTCTGCCACTTCCCCTGCTTGGGCTCTCTCTGACACATAAATAAATAAATAATCTTCAAAAAAATAAATTTGCAAATATGTAGCCCAATGACTACCTTGAAAATGTGAAAGATGCTCTAATCTCTGTTTGATATCTCACCATATCAATGACGTCTCGAATCACCAGGAGATGTGAATTTTTCATGGCACAGTCATTTTTGCTTTCATCCCAAGATTTCTTATCTTCAGCAATCCAGTAACATTTCCCTCCATGTAGCTTCCAGTCTTTAGAGGGGCATGATTTGTGAGCAGTGGAGAAATTGAAAGAAACTAGAAGGAACAAGGATAAGTAATTAAAAGAAACTCAGAACCATATCCCTAATATCATACTGAAGAAGTTAAGTATCTGCCCTGGGTCAGGTCATGATCCTAGGGTCCTGGAATCTAATCCTGCATCGGGCTCTTTGCCCGTTGCTCAGTGGGAGCCTGACTGCTTCTCCCTCTGCCTGCCGCTCCCCCTGCTTTTGCTCTCTTTCTCTCAGACAAATAAAGAAATAAGACCTTTAAAGAAAAGTAAGGAAAAAAAAAAAGAAATTGAAGTCTTACAACCAGAGGAAAGAGAAAATAAAGGGAAAAAAGGATAATAGCTAAAATCTCTCCAACGTATTTAAATTTATAAATTTATACTTTCAAGAAACTCTTCCAGCCCTAAGCAGGATAAATATGAGAAAAACCATAATGTAAAAAGAAAACAAATTGTGTAAAACCAAAGATAGAGGAAAATCTTGAAAGCAGAGAAAAACTGCATGCCATTTACAAAGATATGACTGTTTAAAAGGAAAAAAACCCTCATTCTCATCATGTACTGAGGGGGACAGAACATAGTGAAAAATGTCTTCAAGGTTTTGAAGGGAACTAAGAAACAGACTCTTACCTAGAGAGAGCAAACTGAGGGGAGGTGGATGGGGAACGAGTGTCGTAGGAGTTGGGGATTAAGGAGGGGACTGTGCTGTATGGGACTGCTGAATCACTAGATTGTATACCCAAAACTAATATTACACTGTACATCGACAAACTGGAATTTAAATAAAAACCTTAAAAATTGTTTAAGGAAAAAAAACCAATAAAATATTTCACATTCCATGAAAATATCTTTCTAAAAACATGGCACATTTAAGACACTTTCAGAGAAAAGAAAACTAAAAGGACCCATTATCAAATAGTCACTACAGTGAATATCAGAGGACATTCTTCAGACCGATGGGAAATGTTTCTAAGTGGAAACTTTCATATCGGAGAGAGAACAACATCAGAAATGGCAAGCATAGAGGTAAAAATAGAAGTGGAAGGTGAGCAATGTATATTCAAAGGATCCTTGCTCTTGCTTTCAATATTAAGTCCGCACACTTATCTCAGTTGTACAGTTTTTCTTTAGATTCATAGAATACACCAAATCCAAACCTTTCCACGAAATAATGCCAAATATATGCTGTGATTATAGTTAAAGAGAGCAACTATGCAACTGGGACTTTTAAGAACATATTTAATAAGAAACTACTATATTTTCACTTCTATATTTCTGATAGTAGATAATTTGACTAGATAGTATGAAGCAGGGCTTCCCAACCATTTTTTTTAAAAAAAAGATTTTATTTATTTATTTGACAGACAGAGATCACAAGTAGGCAGAGAGGCAGGCGGGGGGGGGGGGGGGGGAAGCAGGCTCCCTACTGAGCAGAAAGCCCGATGCAATGTTGGGCAATCTCAGGACCCTGGGATCATGACCTGAGCCAAAGGCAGAGGCTCTAACCCACTGAGCCACCAAGGTGCCCCTCCAACCATTTTTGTATCACAGAATATTAAAAAAATTTTTTCTAAAGTGCAGCAAGATAAATGAATAAAAGTCTACAGTCTACCTGTTAACCACCTGGATCTTTTTATTTTTTTTTATTATTTTTTTAAGATTTTATTTATTTTAGGCAAAGAGGCAGGCAGAGAGGGAGGAGGAAGCAGGTTCCCTGCTGAGCAGAGAGCCCAATGCGCAGCTTGATCCCAGCACCCTGGGATCATGACCTGAGCCAAAGGCAGAGGCTTTAACCCACTGAGCCACCCAGGCGCCCCCACCTGGATCTTTTTAGTTCAAGAACCTTAATACATACAAATGTTAGGGCACACCACTGAAAAAATGCTCTTTTGAAGATACCTTTTGCTAGAGATAATTAGATCCTAAAAGAATTAAAGTGTTGCTTAGCATGTAAGAAGTAAGGGAAATAGCTAAAGGTAGACACTTAGCTAGAGGTGGAATGGGGAAATGTTTTCATAAATGAGTTCATAAGGCAAGGTTTCCCTGGAGGTTAATGATTTATATATCAGTGCTAGGGTCATATGACCAAATGTTGGGTTCACCAAAAGATGAGGGAGTGAGTCAGTGTGACTGATTAGTCCAGGGTCTTCTAAAGTGCCTGAAGTCATCCAATCATTATTAGCTCTTTTGTGTCTCCCTGCACATGAAAATGTAAACTTTGCAAGAAAATATCTTTATTTTTTTAGCAATTCCATCAACTGAAATCAAATTAAGATAAAAATATCCCAAATACTTGAAAAAACACACAACACAGCAGGAAGTACAAATAGCAGATTTGGTCACCAAAGACTTTAGGTGTTTACAAAATCAAATGTATCACAAATAATAATGTTTTAAATTATTTTAAGAAATAAAAGAGTAAGTAAAAAAAAAAAAAAAGAAAAGATCAGATAACAGGAGACTATCAAAAGCTAACAAGTTTGTTTGAGAAGAAGTCCTTAGGATTGAAAACTGATCATTGGAGGAGTTTAGGTGGCTCAGTTGGTTAAGCCTCCAAATCCTGGTTTCAGTTCAGGTAGTGATCTCAAGTTCGTTGAGATCAGGCCTTGGGTCTGGCCCTGGGTCCAGCTTTGGGTGATTCCACTTGATTCTCTCCCTCTGATCCTCCCCCTGCTCGCTCTCTCTAAAACAAATAAATAAATAAATACCTTTTTAATTTTAATTTTTTAAAAGATTTTATTTATTTATTTGACACACAGAGAGAGAGAGATCACAAGTAGGCAGAGAGGCAGGCAGAGAGAGAGAAGGAAGCAGGCTCCATGCTGCGCAGAGAGCCCGGTGCGGGACTCGATCCTAGGACCCTGAGATCATGACCTGAGCCAAAGGCAGAGGCTTAACCCACTGAGCCACCCAAATGCCCCAATATATACCTTTTTTAAAGGTATATATATATATATATATATATATTTTTTTTTTTTTTTTTTTAAAAAGAGAAAACTCTGATCATTGAAATTAGACTCCATGAATGAATCCGTTGCTTAGACACAGGAAGAGAGGGCACTCGTAAGCTGCAGGATACACCTGGAAACATTGCCTTCAGCACAAGTCGACAACATTGAAGACAAAAATGGGATGGTAAGTGAAATGGAGGAGCATAAGCCTATTGTACTTCTAAATTCTAGATTTAGATTCTAGAAAGAAAATAGAGAGAAGGTTAACAAAGCATTAGGAATGATGGCTGAATAGATCAATTGGGTTTTACTTCACATACTTTAAAGTTTTATTGTTTTTCTTTCCTGATGAATTGATCTAAGACTCTAGGAGCGGTGGCTTACACATTTATAAGAATAGGATGAGGATTAGAAAACAGGTTTGGGGCGCCTGGGTGACTCAGTTGGTTAAGTGTGCATTTGGCTCAGGTCAGGATCCCAGGGTTCTGGGAAGAGTCCTGCATCAAGTTCCTTTCTCAGTGGGGAGCCTGCTTTTCTCTCTGTCTGCCGCTCCCCATGCTTGTGCTCTCTCCCTCTGTGACTTAAGATAAAGAATAAAATCCTAAAAAAAAAAAAAAAAAAAAAAAAAAAAAGAAAACAGGTTTGACAGAATTTAAAGCTAGAGCTTTATTTAATACACTGCTACTGTTCCTGTAGTAGGTAATAGTATACTGCAGTGCTTTTTCTCTGGAGATAGTGTCTCATAAAATTTGCCCTCAGAATCACACAAGTTTAAAAAAAAAAAATAGAACATACGGTGTATCAGATAGTTTTCAGTATGTGGTCAAGGGGACTTGGAAATATCAAAGTCCAATTTAAAGTTTTAATGCATTCCTAGAATTTGTATGTACACTACATTATGGACAGGTAGGTCTTTCTAATAGAATTACACCTGGATGTTCAAAAGAAGAATAATATATAGTTTTTCAATATGGAGTTAAGAATTAAATTAACAAATGTTTTTAATACCCTCCCCAATGTCCATCGCCCAGCCATCCTATCCCTACACCCCAAACCCCAGCAACTCTCAGTTTGTTTCCTGAGATTAAGAGTCTCTTATGGTTTGTCTCCCTTCCCAGTTCCGTCTTGTTTCACTTTTTCACTTCCTTCTCCCTGCAACCCCCCTGCCCTGCCTCTCAAATTCCTCATATCAGAGAGATCATATGACCGTTGTCTTTCTCTGATTGACTTTAACAAATTTAAAGATGTAATAAAACCACTGGCAAAAAATGCAGAAAGGCTGAATAATTGTTTTCTTGACTTTTAAAAGTGTGCGTATATGTAAGAGCAAAAGAAAGATTAACATAACATTACCATTTACAATAATTTTGCATGTAATAACATTACCTAGTTAAAAAAAACTGAATATGTCATAAACTTTAAGAATGAAAATAAGGGTGCCTGGGTGTCTCAGTCATTAAAAAAGTGTCTGCCTTTGGCTCAGGTCATGATCCCAGGGTCCCGGAATGGAGTCCCTCATTGGGCTCCCTGCTCAGCAGGAGCCTGCTTCTCCCTCTCCCACTCCCCCTGCTTGTGTTCCCTCTCTTGCTGTTTCTCTCTCTGTCAAATAAACAAATAAAATCTTTAAAAAAATAAGAATGAAAATATTTTGACTACATTCTGCACTTGTGTATGTCCCAATTGAAATAAAAATGATAAATGCAATCATTTCCATGAAATACCTTTTCATTAACCTAGAACTCTTTATAAGCTCATTTTTCTCATTTGCCTTGGATCCTTGAACATTTTTGTCATAGACTGTAATGGATCCATAAAAAACAATGACCTTAACCATCCCTCTATAAGGCAGAGGAATCTCTCTTCAAATATATTCTGGTAAAACCGATGTTACTGTCCATGTCTCTGGAATTAGACAACATAAAATAATGTTACCTGTTGAGGTGATTACTTCAGATTTATTTTTACCAGTACAGAATTTCTCTTTTGATTCATTTTCCACTGCATTGTGTCTTGCATATTTCAACTGTATAACTGATGAAAGAACAAACATATTTTCCTAATTAAATACAAAGCATAAAACTATTGGGTTCTAGTGACTCTCTAAAGTTCAATAATGTAGAAATTCTATTGTAAGTTAAATAATTAAAAACTTGAAGAGACAAACAACACTATTTTTCTAAGGCTTGATCTTTTCTTTGCATTCTTATTACTTTTATTAACATATTAATAAAATATGATCTGGGAGAGGAGGGCTAGTCACCTAATTTTTTTCTTGGAGTTTTCATATTTATTTTAATGAACACAAAATAACCAGCTGTGGCCATAAGCCTCATTTGTATAGTTTGGGTTTAGTGAGATATTGTTAAATTATGTCCAGTCTCACCTGATTCAGAGGGAAGATGTTATATGTTTTGGTTTGGTTCATAATTCTGGTTCTTTCAGGATTTTGCATGTAAATGCTGCATAGAGAAGGGTAGGGTGGGCCCAGAGTAGGAAGGTATCTTTTTTTTTTTTTTTTTGAGGGCCATTTAACTGAGCTTACTTTTGGTAACTTCTAATTTCATAATATTGTGCATTATGCAATTAAATCTTTAAAATCTATTTTAGTAATGAATCTATTAGTAACAAAAATATTTTATTAAAAAACTGCTATGCTGGTAACAAACAAATCTATTAACATAACAAAAAATATATAGAAGAGATTTTATTTTTGCTTCCCTCTGCCCTAATTTTATAGCTGCAATTAGACAATATGTTATCTTAAACTGGTTAAATAGCTTTCTGGGGCTTAAGATTTGTATGCATTGGCCTGTTCTAGGATTTCATCTGAAAGCCTGAATTCCTTGGAATATATATAGTCTGTATATTACCTTTGTTCTATAGATATATGTGAAGAACTTTTCTTCAAACATTTATTCAATAATTAAAATATTTGCTATCTGAATATTGAATTATGCTCTTATGTCCAAAGTACATGAGTACAATTTTTAAATACTCAAGTTAGTTGATTAATTGTAGGCAGATTTCTCACTTATTGATACAAGATTGATAGTGGCCAGGAGTAGCTAATATGAATAAACTTCTATAGAAATATACGACATAATTTAATTTCCTTTCATCTGAATGTAGTTTTAGAGAAGCTTGTGTGTAACTCATTATCAACCTGCATTGTGCGATTTGATCACAAAATATTAACATATTCTTGACTTCTCTTTCCTTTATCAGTGAAATGAATCCATAATGACATTGCCTGCTGAAGGTCTATGAAAAAATCTCTAATCTTAATTTTTTCAAATTTCATATGTTCTGTGAAGCTGTCCTGTATTGTTCAGGAAACACTTGAACAGCAAACACAATTACAACAGGTCATTAAAGAAAAATGATTTAGGATAAATGAATAATCTTGATTAATTACTTACTCAAAATGCTCAGCACAATTACTGCTACAAATAGGGTGATGATCATTGCACATCCAACTTTCAGGAAAATTCCATGATGGTGAGAATCTACAATATTGCATAGATTGGACAGATAGAATTTGATCATAAGACCAGCAGTTAAATCCTTATATAGTTAGAGGTAAGAGAGAGCTGAATAAACTTTCTTGGTTATCAAGCTTCTAAGTTAATTTCCTTTGAAATACATAGACCCAGCTTCTTTTTGCTCATGTGCATACACACACAGGACATATTTGGCTTTCTGGTTTGTGAAGAGGAGACTTATAAAACTGTGAATGGATATGAGTTTTTCTTTGTGGGTTCATCATACGTGTTTCACAGCATTAATCTTACAGTGATCTGCTCTCTGCAGATTTTTTTATAGTAAGAAGGTAAGAAGGTCTTTTTAAAAATTTTTTTATTTATTTTCAGCATAACAGTATTCATTATTTTTTTACCTCACCCAGTGCTCCATGCAATCCGTGCCCTCTATAATACCCACCACCTGGTACCCCAACCTCCCACCTGCCCACCACTTCAAACCCCTCAGATTGTTTTTCAGAGTCCATAGTCTCTTATGATTCACCTCCCCTTTCAATTTCCCCCAACTCCCTTCTCCTCTCTAACTCCCCATGTCCTCCATGCTATTTGTTACGCTCCATAAATAAGTGGAACCATATGATAATTGACTCTCTCTGCTTGACTTATTTTACTCAGCATAATCTCTTCCAGTCCCGCCCATGTTACTACAAAAGTCCAATGTTTTTATATAAGACTGAGACCCTCCAGATTCTCTTGTAAGTTTGTTGACAACACCCACCTATTTGGATTAATCCATTATTTTCTCTCTTATGTAATATGCCTACTTTACATAATGATACATAACAATAATTTCATATATTTCACTCATTTTTATTTTGAAATAAAAGTACTTTTAGGGATTACCTTGTCCAATGTCTACATATTTATGTGGATATTCAATTCCACAATTACAGTTATTTGAAAAGAGAGCTGAGATCAAGCCTCAGCTCTCTTGACTACCCAAACAGTGACTAGTTTGCTATCCATACTATCTCATTGTCTTTGGAGTACTGAAAGATAAAAATAAATCAGGAAAAGAAGCAAGAATTATTAGCTTTGGCTGATAGTTAAACCAACAATCTCTAATCCAAAATAATTGCTGTATATCAAACCCACTAGATATATGATATATGCAAACATATATACAATACATTGAGAAACTAATGAAATAACTGATGTTGAAATATAACCACTATAAAGTCAAGCATCAAGACCGATTAACCTGAATTCTTATCTATTACTACAGAGAACTTTGCTCTATGTTCAAATTACTACTGTTGTTGAATAAAATATCTTTCATGGAAGCTTATTAATTCTCAGAGCATAAAATATCCATTTGTTTTCATGTACATTTCATGTAAAACAAAGCAAATTGTGCCCATCAAGGCAATTGCAAGAAGAAGGGGATTGTATCCCTACATCTGTTTTTAATATAAACAGCTGGGTGTGTGGACCTAAAAACTTACAGAATAAAATTTCAGATTTCATTAGAACACTGACATAAGGGTTATTAGGTCATTCTTCCAGGCCCCAAAGTAAGATTTATGAAAAGCACGAATTTCTCAATGTTCGTCTGAGATATTCCCAGTGGAATCATCCTTTCTCCCTAGTAATCTGCTCAATTTTATCATGACAATCTCTTTGTTTTATCTTAAAGAACAAATGAATATGAAGATGAAGAGAATAGGGAAAGGGTCTCAGCACATGTGAGGCTCTGAAGTGGTAAGGCATATGTAACTTCAAGGAGGAAAGAGGACAACAGCCAGAGCAAAATAAGTAAAACAGGGAGTTAGAAGAGGAAAACTAAGACCATGTCATAGCATATGTAGGGCTCTGTAGAACATGACAATTCAGTGTATCAAATAATTCTTTCCATTTACAATGATATGACACATGAGAACAGAAGTTTTATTTATCCTACCCTAGGGATATGCAGTGAAGAAGTAATAAAATATTTGGCTTCTGGTCACAAGCACCATTGTGAGTAGGTAACTTAATCTTTATATATTTAGGTGTTCTCTTTTTAATATTAGTAGACTGGACCAGATAGCATTAAAAATGTTATCCCCAAATCTCTAAACCAGGAAGGAAGTAAAGTTCTATCTGTAAACAAAAAGGAAATCAAACCCTGGAATGCAGAATTGAAAATACTAGTTTTGTTCCTTGAACTACGCTAAAATAACTTCTGGGAAATTGGACTAATCGTATGAGAGTTTTTCTGGGTGGAAGAATAAGAAGGCAACTCTAGTCCACATTATTTTTAAAATTAAGTTCTATCTTCTCATTGAAAATGAAAGCACCCAGACTAGGGAGAAAAGAAAGCGGATAAGCTTTTATTGGACAAGCTCAGAGAGGTAATGTTTAAAAATAAGGAATAATATGTTTTCACAATCAGAGAAAACCACACCTCAGATTTATTTGGTAACAGCAAATTAAAAAATATAAAAGAAGAAATACATTATTTGGAAATATAGTAAAGCAAAACATTATATTCATTACACAGTACAAATGCAATGAGACTTAAATTATGTAAACATTTTATATAAACTTTATAATATAACAAATTCTTACTCTAGAGAAAAGAACAGAAATGCAACACGAAAGTTTCCCTAATACTTTAGAGGACGAAAAAATGCACTGAATATGAAAATCTACCACCCTTTGCGGTGGCTTGTGTTTAAGGTACAATGTTATCCATAGTTATGTGCCTTTCTCTTCGTATTCCACAAATATTCTATTACTCAGAGTTTCATTAATTCTAAACTTCATGAAATAAAATACCAGCATTTCATGTCCTCTTAGTTTAGTTTAACATTGTTATCCTAACATTATGCAAATTTCAAAAAGATAATTAACAATGTGAATTATAGCCAAGTACTTTTTTCCTTTGTTTAAGAGAATTTATATTATAGTCACAGGACAGATTTAATCAGACGTACATGAAACTGTAAAGAAAGGGGGTCATAAATATAGAAGTCACTGTATAAATGTTCACTGTAAGAAATAAAAAGAATAGAAAGGCTATGACAATCAAAAGCAAAGTTCAACTCATCCCCCTACTCACTCTCCTTTCAGGAACCCTCAGTTTGTTCTATGCGGTTAAGAATCTGTTTTTTGGTTTTTCTCTCTGTTTTTTTCTTCCTATATTCATTTGTTTTGTCTTTTAAATTCCATATATGGGTGAAATCATATGGTATTTGTCTTTCTCTGAATGACTTATTTCATTTAGCTTAATACTCTCTAGTTGCATCCACAGTGTTATATGTAAATGATGAATCACTAAATTCTACACCTGAAACTAATATTACACTGTAGGTTAACTAACTGGAATTTAAAAAAAAAAAAAACTTGAAAATGAAAAGAAAAAAACAAAACTACAATTAATTTTGTCTGATTAAAAACATTCACTCATTCTTTTTTATTTTTATTATTTTATTTTATTTATTTTAGTTTTATTACACTTATTTTATTTTATTTTTAAAAATTATTAACATATAATGTATTATTTGCCCCTGCGGTACATGTCTGTGAATCATCAGGCTTACACATTTTACAGCACTCACCATAGCACATACCCTCCCCAATGTCCATCACCCAGTCACTCTTATTCTTGCATTCAATCAACTTTTCTTGGAATCCAGCCTGCTAACTATTGAAGACATGTACAAATGCAGGATAGAAATAAAGGAGATTAAAATTAAAATATTAATTTTAAAAGGACCCCTAAAGCCAACTTACCAGATTTCTGAAGTGACGATGACTTTTTTAAAGAAACAGTCCTATCAATTTTAATATCAGCATAGATTGTATCTCCAGCCATTGCACATTTAAAAAGAGAGATAAGACCAAAAATGACATTCTACTGAAGGGAGTCTCATAGTTCTGCAAATAAACTTCCGGTAAGTGAAATAAATCGAGATGGACAATTTTCTTTTGCTCTCTCAAATTTGGTGGATTTCCTTTATGAATATAGGACAAAAACAATGTGCTCAGTCTTACCAATCAAGGAATAGATTTTTGAACACTTCATGATATGGAAGAAAACTACTATTCTTATAGCAGTTTTCTTGCTCTACGGTTAGTTTTCTAAGTTTGGAATAATTCTAACTTTAGAATAATTCGAATACCACAGAAGATATCATAACCCTTTTTTCCCTTCTATAAACCACTTCCTGTTTTAGTTCAGACATATATTCTCTGGCAGAGCTCTGATCTTTCAACATTCTCTCCAACGTGGAATAGCAATTTGGAAGGAGGATAAAGAAAAAGAGATTTTATTATGGAGATGATAGAAATAATTGATAGACTTCTTATCTTGAAATACATTGCATTTACCTAGCTAATACTTTTTTTTAACACCTAAATAAAAATTCCCTTAAACCTCTTATTCTCTCATGTGCTTTATGATATTAGCATCAAACTGAGTTAAAGCATGGATTCTGCAGAGAATTTCCAAACGGGAAAATTATGTTTAAGAGGCAGAAATAAACTCTCGGTCAAAATAACTCAAGGTTGTGTCATTAAAAAAAAGTAAATCTTATGTTTAAAAAATGTTCATAGAATTTTCCTTTTGAGCACAATATAGAAAACATAGATTTTAATCTCCTAGTTCTTCTAAACCTCCATTAAAATTATATTAAAGGAATAAAAATTTAAAAGCCTCGAACAATAATGAAAAAGAAGTGAGTTCTGGCAGCTAAGGAAAAAAAATCAGCCAATTTCTGAAAGATAAAGATATAATCATGGATGAAACAAAGCAGAAGGAAGTGAAGTCTAGAATAAGCAGAGGGAAATACCTGAGGAGGGACCAACCACCTGCAAAACCTCATAAGATACAGAGCTCAGAAATATCAGATATAAAAAATGACAGGAGGCATTATTATAACCAGTAGATTAATTGGAATTCTGTGCATGAAGGAGCTGATTCCCTCAACACTCACCCAAATACATTGCGTAGAATTATTTAAACTGTAATCATCCTCACTCCCTTGGATCCAAGGAATTTTATCTACGTTAATCAAATAGCTGGAGAACAGACCTTGGTTTTCTGGCATTGAGGGTTCCCTCAGTATAATGGCTAACCCACAAGGCTTCTGACATGGAGTGACTATGGGAGGACCTCTGCCTCTCAAGATGGCTGAGACACTCTCTCTTTCCCGGGTTGTCTAACACTTTATATGTTGGTCTGTATTTTTTACATGAAAAACTGACTTTGAGAGGTTATATGCAAATAGTTGCATGAACAGTACATTTTCAGAGTGAGGATTTGAACTCCTATCAAACAGTCCAAAGCCCACACTGTGATGTGATAATGCTTTCTAGATTTTAAGAGTGAGAATCACATGTTATTATTCTTATTTGTTATATTCATCACTCTATCTATGCCTGAAACACAACAGATACTTGATAATTGTATGTTGGGTTACCAAAACAGTTAATGTTATGTTGAATTTTATTACTGTACTCAACATTTTTCCAAAATGAGAGCAATGATTTTTGACTAAAAAGTAGACTTCTATTCATATGAAAAATACTATTGAGAGTTTAATCATATAAAATTAAAAAAATACTAGCATGTAGAGAATCTACTATAAGTTAGGTGATAAATCCTTGGGATATCCACATTTAATATTAATAATATCTGTCTCCTCTCTATGTCCAAAGTAAGTAACCAAGGAATGAGTTCTGAAGTAATATCTAACTTTGTTGCGATTTAACTTTGATTGAGTGTCATGATTCTTGTAGGTAGGGCTCCTTCAGCCGGAAGGACATATATATAGACAGTCAACATGTGGATTAGTTAAATAGTGGGATATTAAAAATAGTGGTGGCTTGCAATATGTGTCATTACATAATAGAAATAAAATATGTCCAGAAACAAGGTAGAACTGTTCAGCTAAGTACCCTAGATTCATCTAATATTCATCAGATGTATATGACAGCTTAAAATGATATTCTCAAATTTGGTGACAACTTTCCCAGTCTATAACTTTTTATATATTGAGTTCAATTTTAAACATTGAGTTCAGTTAAGCATTAGTGATTAAAATATGTGGTGTTGGGGTGCCTGGGTGGCTTTGCCTTCAGCTCAGGTCATGATCCCAGGTTCGTGGGATCGATCCTGCATTGGACTCTCTGCTCAGCAGGGAGCCTGCTTCCTCCTCTCTCTCTCTGCCTGCCTCTCTGCCTACTTGTGCTTTCTCTCTGTCAAATAAATAAATAAAATCTTTAAAATATGTGGTGTTATCATTATTGATGGATACCAGATCTCACTAGTTAAATAGTATACATTTGAAATGTGTCTTATCCCTAATTTTATTAATCATGATTCTATGCATGGATTCCAAGTGGAATCCTCAATCTTGGCATATTTTCTGGAGTAAAAGTTCTAAATTCCAACTGCCTTCCAATACCTCAGACTCAAAATAATCAAAAGTAATCCAACTTCTCCTCTCCTTCCACTGTGTCACCACTTTCTTTTGGATGCCTCATTTCCTTTGAAGAAACTCAGGCTTAATATCCCTCCTTTGTATACTTCCTATCATATTCCAAAATGTATGTGTGGGTGAGTGATGGACAGTAGCATATAATAATTTATTAATTTGAGATGGAGTCCTTTTCAATTTAGAGGAGCATTTTATTGACAACAGGCTCAGAGAAAGATAATGCCATGTGGGTGAGGAAGGAAAATACAGAGAATGATTAAAGGCTTACCAATCATGTAAGTAAACTCTTTCTGTAATGGTAAGCATGTGAAATAGAAAAATGTATTTCTTTGTATACTTTTGAAGGGAAGAGAAGTTTTATTTTGCAGATTGGCTAGACCTTGGGTAGTGGGAAAGAATTAGTAGTCCTGTGATATATTTGTATCGATTTGTGTGTGTGTGTGTGTGTGTGTGTGTGCATTTCCGTGTGTATGCATGTATGTATGTGCATAGAGATTTTTAAGGTTAATGATATATGATATCTCTATCTATCTATCCAGACATAAAAACTTTATAAAGTGTGTGAATTTTTTTTAAATTTAAAAATTTTTTTTCATTTGAAAGAGACAGATAGCACAAGTAGGGGTAGGGGCAGGGGGAGAGGGAGAAGCAGACTCCTCACTGAGCCAGGAGCCTGACTTGGAGCTCGATCTTAGGACCCTGAGATCATGACCTGGGCCAAAGGCAGATGCTTAACCATCTGAGCCACCCAGGTACCCCAGCTGTAAGAAATATTTAATTTTAGATGGAATGATATTGTTTGCCCTTTTTTGGTAATGTATAGCTCTCTTAATTATCTAATTATTCTGGGTTAGTTGTTTTCAGCCTTGACTGGACATTGAAATCTTTTGGAGACCATTAGAAAAAGGATGTGGGGAAACAGGAACACTTTTGCGCTGTTGGTGGGAATATAAATTTGTGCAAAACAGCATGGAGGTTCCTCAAGGAATTAAAAATGAAAATGCCCTATGATTCAGTAATTTGGTATTTACAAAAAGAAAACAAAATCAGTAATCTGAAAAGATATATGCACCCCTATGCTTATTGCAGCATTATTTACATACTATTTACATATTGCAGCATTATTTACATTTATATGGAAGCAGCCTGTGTCCATCGACAGATGAACGGATAAAGAAGATGTGCCATTTGCAGCAACACGGATAGACTTAACAGGCATTACGCTAAGTGAAATAAGTAAGAAAAAGGAGTAAAATAAGTAAAAAAATAAGAAGTAACATAAAAAATAAGTGAAAAATAAGTAAAAAAAATAAAAAATAAGTAAAAAAAATAAGAAAAATAAGTAAAAAAAGGAAAGACAAGTAGCATGCGATTTCCACTTATATGTGGAATCTAAAGAACAAAACAAAAAGATGAAATCCAGAAACATACCTGTAAGTACAGAGAACAAACTTATGCTGCCAGAGGGAAAGGGGTTGTGGGATGGGCAAAATGGGTGAAAGGGAGTGAAAGATACCGGCTTCTGGTTATGGAATGAGTAAGTCCCAGGGATGAAAGGCACATTATAGGGAATGTAGTATTGTAATAGTGTTGTATGGTGACAGATGGTGGCTACACTGGTGGTGATCACAGCATAATGCTTAGACTTGTCAAATTACTGTTGTACACCCGAAATGTAACAGTGTGTGTTAATTATGCTCCAATAAAAGATAAACTGAAATAAAAATAAGTTTAAAGATAAATAACAATAAATAAAGTTATTGCCAAAAAAAAAAATCCTTCAATCAATCTCACTCCTATCAGTAAAGTGAGAAAAAAAGACAAGAAAGAAGAAAGAATAAATATGTCATAGGGATGTAATGCCTAGAGTGGTGATTACAGTGATAATACTGTATTGCATATTTAAAAGTGGCTAAGATAGTTAATCTGAAAAGTTTTCCTCACAAGAAAAATAATTTCTGGTACTATATATGATAATAATGTTAACTAGACTTATTGTGATGACGGTTTTCCAAGATATATACAAATACTGAGGAATGCCTGGGTGGCTCAGGTGGTTAAGCCGCTGCCTTTGGCTCAGGTCATGATCCCGGGATCCTTGGATTGAGTCCCACATTGGGCTCTTTGCGCAGCAGGAGGAAGCCTGCTTCTCTCGCTGCCTCTGCCTGCCACTCTGCCTGCTTGTGTGTACTCTTTCTTTCTCTGACAAATAAATAAATAAAATCTTAAAAAAACAAAAAACAAATACTGAATCATTCTGTTGCGCACCTGAAACTAATATGTCAATTACACGTTATTTTAAGAGGAAAAAAAAAGTGATGTGTGAACTTTATGTGAGGAATTTCAATTTTCATTTGGGTTATGTCCTGAACATTAGAATTTTAAAAATTTCCTTTATATATGATTCCATATGTAGTCAAGGTTGAAAACGGTCAAACTCTCACTTGTGAGTTTGGAGTGAGGTACAGATTTTGCAAAAAAAGGAAGAAAAAATCAGACATCTGTGAAAGAAGCGGAAATAGCAGCACCACTGACAAAGAAGAGACCAGGTTCCTATACACCAAAGCACCCATGAAAACAAAGTTATTAACTTTCCCAAACTGGCGAAATGCCTTAGTATTAGACGCCAAACCCAAGGAGAACATGTGACTCTTCTAAGTTAGCTTTGATTTCTTTTTCAGAACAGAGCCCATAACTCAGTGTGAACTAAATGAAATGCATCCGTGGGTTGCTTTTGATCCATGGGCCTACCCCAGTTGTCTTTATTCCCTATAGAATGAGTCTTGGAAATGCTTCCTACAGAAATAAAACAACTAAGGGAGTGTGCGTGGATATAACACCCTTTGCCTTCTAGCAGAGGAAAAGTAGGAAGTGTTGGAGGATCTGCAGTGCTTTAATGAATTTGAGAGGCATGATGTTGCCTGTTCCTGCTCCTAGGTTTGCATATTCTAAACTTAGCAGAAGTGCAGGATAGTCAGCGTTCTGTTATTCCAGCCACGACCAATTTGCCATCTATTGTAGCAAAGCATCTTTTTTGGAGCTATCTGATGACCTGCTTACTTGCATGGAGACTTAAGGACCAGAAAAGATCTAGATGTTTTAACTGTTGCTTGTATCTGGAGGACTTCACTATGATCCCCAAATAAGGAGGGCTAAAACCCAGCACATCCTCCTTGAAAGAAGAGAGGAAACATAGAAGCCATCTAAGAGATCTATCCTCATGCAGCTAGAAAGTTTTACATTCATTAAAACAGAAGAGACAAAGTTCTGACAACAAAAAAGTTGGTTGGAACAAAGAAAAGGAGACAACAAATGAGGGCCAGAGCACTAGGAAAAAAATTCATTCTTCCAGATATTTCCCAAATATCTTCTATTATGTATGTTCTTCCTGAAAAAGTAAAACTTACTTTAGATACAGCCAGAAAACACAAAGACTTCAAAAGAACAAGGTACTTAGCTTTGGTTTTCAACATAAGAAATTCCCAGAAATCAAATAAAACTGTAGATTTCTGAAGTTTTAAGTGATTTTTCCATAAAAACTGGGAGCCAGTGAACAAAGAGTCTATGGCTCCTTAATGATCAAAATATTCTCTAGTCCAGAACCAGCAACATCAAGAAGTATGGCTCCTAATTCCAGGTAGGAAATACAATGATTTAGAACAATGGACAAGGAAATTCCTCCCAGGGGGAGGTTACTGGGAGCAGCCAGTTGGACTGTTTTTATGGAACACTTTTATATTGATACAATTTTTATAATGTGCCTATCTGGACATTTCATACGTGGTCTTTTGTTTCTGGTTGTTTCACTGAATGTTCTCAAAGTTCATTGAGGTTGTCACATGTATCAGTACCTCATTTTCTTTTATGGCAGAATACTATTCCACTGTGTGAGGATATCACATTTGTGGATACATTCATCAGTTAATAGACATTTGGGCTGTTTCCACTTTATGGATTTTATTAATAATGCTGCAACAAACATTCATGCAGAAGTTTTGGTGTGAATGTGCGTTCAGTTCTTCTAGGTCTATACCTCAAAGTGGAATTGTTAGGTCATTTGGTAACTTTTTAAAGTTTTGAGAAATTGTTAAATTGTCTACTACAGAAGGCTCTACCATTTTACATTCTCATCAACAATGTATGAGTATTCAATTTCCTCCATATTCTTAGGGACACTTGTTACTTTTCACCTTTTTGATCATAGCTATTCTACTGGTATAACTTACATTTCTTTTATTAAATTTATTCTTAAGTATTTTATTCTTTTTGGTGCTATTATAAATGAAAACTTTTAAAATTTTATTTCAGGATTATTCATTGTTAGGGTATAGAAGAAATACAATTGAATTTTGTATATTGATTTTGTGTCCTGTAATCTTGACATATTTGGTTTTTTTTTAAAGCTCTAATTGTTGTTTTAGTGGATTCCTTAGGATTTTCTGTATACAAGATCGTATCAACTACAGAGATTTTTTTTCTGCTTCCTTTCCTACTTGGGTGTAGTGTTTTTTCCTTCCTTCCTTCCTCTTTTCCTCTTCCTCTTCCTCTCTCTTTTATTTCCCCAGCAAAAATCCTCAGTACAACAAACCAAGTCCATCATTCTTATCATTATCATCTGGTTGAATTATTAAAGACTTGCATCCCACATCGGGCAAGGAGTCACTATTATTTACAATATAGAGACTTGGTTTATTGACCTAAACCAGTAAAGTTTGTTTCAAAATAGCTCTTTTAGATATGAGTTTTTAACAAGGTCATCCTATTTATTTTCTCTTGATGCTAGAAGTGCTCAAATTACAATTCAAATGTAAATCAACGGCCCACAAGTTATACACAAACTAACTTGGAGACATATACATAGTTTTGAGATCCTAGAGATGAAGATAAATACAGTAATTGCATCAAACTATTTCTCTTAGTGGAAGGGCTATATGCTTTATGATGTGTACATTTCCATTTGTGGTTGTGGCGTTTCTTTTTATGGCATAAAATACTATTCCTTTGTATAGAGGGATGACATTTTGTTTTTACATTCATCTGTTTATGGACACTTGGGTTGTTAAGTTTTTGAAAGGAAGGATTTTTATGGTTAGTGCAAAAAGAAGGCTGGTCACATGGCCTAAATATTTGAATGTGATTATAATAGTTACTGCAAAAATTTTGTATACTAGTTGCATCATTTGCCATTTCAGGATATATTTTTATTTACATAGTTACTTGTTATTGTTCACATGTCCTGTTTCTTGACATGATAGGTAAAATCTGATTAGATATGGGAAAATGTGATTTCATGGTTATGGTCATCTGGTTTTCTGGGTTTTGTATAAAGAATGTTAGGTTTCCTGGGACACCTGGGTGACTGGGTTGAGTGCCTAACTCTTGGTTTTGGCTCAGGTCCTGATCTCATGGGTGGTGAGTTGGAGTCCTAGGATGGGCTCCACACGAAACGAAGAGCCTACCTGAAGATTTTCTCTCTCCCTCTGTCCTTCCCCCACTTGCATGCACATATTCACTCTCTCTCTCTCTCTAAAATAAATCTTAAAAAGAAAAAGAACCTTATGTTTCTTGTCTTCATTGAGAATGTCAGACAGTTAAGCCACCTGCAGGTTAAGTTAACATTGTGAAACTTGTGCCTTCACTGCAGGGATAGTCTACTCCTACTGCTAAGGTCCGATAACTTCTGTAGCGATGGTAAATACTAATGACTCTCCATTTTGGCTAGTAAGAGCTTGAATGTCTCCCCACCCTGTTTGGGCTCTGAGAATTGGTCTGCAGGTAACTACTTTGTTGATATTTACCCAGCTTTGTGCATTATTATTCTAGATATAAGCATTGGAAAATTCAGCAGAATCAAAGGAGCTTCTTTTTTGAAATTCTGCCCACAACTTCCAGCTGCCCCAAACTCCTAAAATTTTTCTTTGTCTCCTCAATTTCAGTGAGATTGCTCTCTTCCTTTGGATGCTTTTTCCTGTTTTTGCATTATGAAAAATTATTCCAGTAAAATCCGGGGTCACCTTAGTGTCCACCTTACTTGTTTCCCTTTTCTGAAGGGTCAAAGTTCTGAGCTGTCTGTTGTATAATTTCTGAAATCATTTTTTGATATATGTGTTGAATTTTCTAGTTGATTATTATAGGAAGTTAAGAATTTTTTTTTTAAGATTTTAATTGTTTATTTGACAGAGAGAGAGTGATGACAAGTAGGCAAAGAGGTGGGCAGAGAGAGGCGGGGTGGGGGGTAAGCAGACTCCCTGCTGAACAGAGAGCTCAATGTGGGGCTTGATCCCAGGACCCTGAGATTGTGACCTGAGCCGAAGGCAGAGGCTTAACCCACTGAACCACCCAGGTGCCCCAAGAATGATCATTGTTAATCCATCATGAATAGTGGTGTTGTATATTTACATATTTTCATTCATATTATATTTTATAATCAAATATTTTTAAAAGGTGAATATTATATTGCTAATTGTTTTGGTTTTATTTTTCTATATTATTTGGTTTTGACTTTCTATCATAACCCTTATAAGATACTGAATTTGGAATTCACAACACCTGGGCTTGAATTCTAACTTCAAAGTGTTGGACCTAGACAACTTTGGGCAAATTTATCTATTTAATGGAAATGTTCCAATTTACAACAGATATACAATAATATTAAACCACTATTGTAACACATGGACATTGTAACCTTTAATAAACTATAAAAATATTATTGTTTATCTCTTGTTTACCACTGTGAGGAAGGAAAAATTTTACTCTACCCGTTAAGCATCTTCCAGCTAGACTAAGAATTAAATTGACCTGAGACAGTTTAACAAGAGAATAAAACCCCAAAGTTTAATTACGTACACACGGAAGCCCAATAATGAAATTGAGAGCCAAAGAAATGACCAAAGCAGGAAGTTTTGATACATCTTAGAAAAAGAGACAATACATTTGTGAAGAATTGACAGGACAAAGAGTGTTATGTTTGGGAGCTTCAATTAATAAGGAATTCTAAACAGAATTTTGGCTAAGGTAGCAAATTAATAAAAAGTACCAAGGTTTGTTTATATAACTTTCCTGGCTCTAAATTGCCTAGCTGGTGATAAGGATGTCTCTTGACTTCCTGGTCCAGGGAGGGTAAATTTCACATGAAAAATTTATTTCCATTTGCAGAGAGGCAAAAGAGGGTCAGCGTGTCCTTCTTGCATTGGCTATTTCTTAAATAGCTTTAATTCAGAGTAATCAATATGCCTTTGGCGCAAATTCTGGAGCTGCCTGTGTGAATCCTTACAACTGACTTTCTGTGACATTTACTCAAGTAGTTTTTTAAAGCACTTTCTCAAGCCCCAAGACTTTATTTCATTTTGCCTGTTCCATTAATCTCATGTTTTCAAAGAGGCATTTTTGTGTTTAGAAAAAAGACAGTATAGTAATGTTTAAGGAAGAACAGTTATTTAATTAAAAATTGTACACATTCTTAAGAATTTGTAAAGTTCATATCTTCTGCCCATTTTTTTATATGATTATCTGTTTTGTGTGTGTTGAGTTTGAGAAGTTCTTTATAGATCCTGGATATCAACCTTTTGTCTGTACTGTCATTTGCAAATATCTTCTCCCATTCCGTGGGTTGTCTCTTTGTTTGTTGATTGTTTCCTTGGCTGTGCAGAAGCTTTTGATTTTGATGAAGTCCCAAAAGTTCATTTTCACTTTTGTTTCCTTTGCTTTTGGAGACATATCTTGAAAGAAGTTGCCGTGGCTGATATCGAAGAGATTACTGCCTATATTCTCCTCTAGGATTCTGATGGATTCCTGTCTCACGTTGAGGTCTTTTATCCATTTTGAGTGTTCGGTATAAGAGAATGGTCGAGTTTCATTCTTCTACATATAGCTGTCCAGTTTTCCCAGTACCATTTATTGAAGAGACTGTCTTTTTTCCACAGTATATTTTTTCCTGTTTTGTCCAAGATTATTTGACCATAGAGTTGGGGGTCCATATCTGGGCTCTCTACTCTGTTCCACTGGTCTATGTGTCTGTTTTTATGCCAGTACCATGCTGTCTTGGTCATCACAGCTTTGTAGTAAAGTTCGAAATCAGGTAACGTGATGCCCCCAGTTTTATTTTTGTTTTTCAACATTTTCTTAGCGATTCGGGGTCTATTCTGATTCCATACAAATTTTTGGATTATTTGCTCCAGGTCTTTGAAAAATACCAGTGGAATTTTGATCGGAATGACATTAAAAGTATATATTGCTCTAGGCAGTATAGACATTTTAACAATGTTTATTCTTCCGATCCAAGAACATGGAATGGTCTTCCATCTTTTTGTGTCTTCTTCAGTTTCTTTCATGAGTGTTCTGTAGTTCCTCAAGTACAGATCCTTTACCTCTTTGGTTAGGTTTATTCCCAGGCATGTTATGGTTCTTGGTGCTATAGTAAATGGAATCGATTCTCTAATTTCCCTTTCTGTATTTTCATTGTTAGCGTATAAGAAAGCCACTGATTTCTGTATATTGACTTTGTATCCTGCCACATTGCTGAACTGTTGTATGAGTTCTAGTAGTTTGGGGGTGGAGTCTTTTGGGTTTTCCATATAAAGAATCACGTCATCTGCGAAGAGAGAGAGTTTGACTTCTTCATTGCCAATTTGGATACGTTTTATTTCTATTTGCTGTCTGATTGCTGTTGCTAGGACTTGTAATAATATGTTGGCAGCACTTCTCCAATGAAGACATCCAAATGGCTATCAGACACATAAAAAATGTTCATCATCACTAGCCATCAGGGAGATTCAAATTAAAACCACATTGAGATACCACCTTACACCAGTTAGAATGGCCAAAATTAGCAAGACAGGAAACAACATGTGGTGGAGGGGATGTGGAGAAAGGGGAACCCTCTTAAACTGTTGGTGGGAATGCAAGTTGGTGCAGCCACTTTGGAGAACAGTGTGGAGATACCTTAAGAAATTAAAAATAGAGCTTCCCTATGACCCTGCAATTGCACTACTGGGTATTTACCCCAAAGATACAGATATAGTGAAAAGAAGGGCCATCTGTACCCCAATGTTTATGGCAACATTGGCCACGGTTGCCAAATGGTGGAAAGAACAAAGATGCCCTTCAACGGATGAATGGATAAAGAAGATGTGGTCCATATACACTATGGAGTAGTATGCCTCCATCAGAAAGGATGAATACCCAACTTTTGAAGCAACATGGATGGGACTGGAAGAGATTATGCTGAGTGAAATAAGTCAAGCAGAGAGAGTCAATTATCATATGGTTTCACTTATTTGTGGAGCATAACAAATGGCTTGGAGGACAAGGGGAGATGGAGAGGAGAAGGGAGTTGAGGGAAATTGGAAGGGGAGGTGAACCATGAGAGACTATGGACTCTGAAAAACAATCTGAGGGTTTTGAAGGGGCGGGGAGTGGGAGGTTGGGGGAGCCAGGTGGTGAGTATTAGAGAGGGCACGGATTGCATAGAGCACTGGGTGTGGTGCAAAAATAATGAATACTGTTATGCTGAAAACAAATTTAAAAAAATACATACTGTCCTCCCAAGGGGAAAAAAAAAAAAGAATTTGTAAAGTTCCCTTTCTCCATCAGTATCAATAAAGTACAAGGCAGAAAAATAAGATACAACATCTCAATAAAAGATTAAAGGTCTACAGTGTTACAGTGTAAAAGACAAAGAACAGAAAAATAGTGTGTTAAGTAATTAACCACATTTGGGGGAAGTCTGCAAAAAGAGAAGTTGTGAGATCAGGAGTGTTCGTGACAAAAAGAGGAAATATGTTCTGAAATAAATAGTAAAATTTTAGCTTAAGAGGAATCATAGAATCAATTAATTTCAGTTGCAGATAAAGAAATTAGGTTTAATCAAAGGTGAAAGGTCCAATATTCTCTAACTAGTCAGTGATGTCAAAAGTAACTCAAAGACATCTACATCTCAGCACAGAAATTTGTTCACATACAGTTAAGAGATTTTTGTCCAGTATGAGATACATATGATAGAGAAAAAAAGAAAGAGATTGGAGTTTTCAGTTATTTGTCTGAAATAGATTTTTATTATACTTGTTAACTAGAAGTACAGTTTGGATGTAAAGTTAAGTAATTGTGTTTTCTCTGAATTTTAGTGGCACTTTCTGTAAGACCACATATTGTTATTGAAAAATACATTATCATTCCAGTTTCTGATTCTGTGTCTGTGGCCTAACTTTTCTACTTGGAAACTTTAAGAATCGTCAATTTCTCCCTAGAATTCTGAAATTCTGAACTTTTAAAAACAACAATAAGAAAAACAACTCATGGATACAGAGAACAGATTGGTGGTTGCCCAAAGTGGGGCTTCATGGTGGAAATAACCGGTGATGGTGATCAAAAGGTACAAACTTCCAGTTATAAAATAAATAAGTTCCAACAATGTAATTTATAGCATAGGGACTACAGTTAATAATCCTGTTGTATATTTGAAAATTGCTAATAGAAGATCTTAAAAATTCTCATTACAAGAAGAAAGGTAACTAACTATATGTGCTAAAGAATGTCAACTAGATATTACGATGCTTTCACAATATATTCATATATCAAATCATTATGTTGTAAACCTGAAACTAATATATATTACGTGCCAATTACCCTTTAATTGAAAAACAGAAAAAAACAATCTCTCATGTTTGGCCTGGGTGATGTAAGCCAGTCTCTTAAGATCCTGAAGCTAATTAAAATATAGTCAGTCTCTGATCTCATTAATTATAATTCCAATTAATATCTCTCTTTTTAATAAAATGCTTCCTCCTTTAGTGTTTACTAAAGACTTCCAACCTGAATTCAGATTTCTTTTTGGTTTAGTCATGCCAGCCAGTAAACTTCCAATTTTTTACAGAGATGTCAACTTGCAGTTTGGTTGTTGAAGGTGGAAAGGATCTCAAGAGATTAAAATGTTCCTTGTCATGTATTTTCAACTAATACTCTAGTTTTTCCCCTTATTTTCCCTCTATTGTATTAGTTTTCTATTTCTGACCAACAAATCACCATACATTTAGTAGTTTAAAATAATTTTACTGACAAACCATAAGTGACTCTTAATCTCACAAAACAAACTGAGGGTTGCTGGGGGGAGGGGGATTGGAAGAAGGGGGCTGGGGTTATGGACACTGGGGAGGGTTTGTGCTATGGTGAGTGCTGTGAAGTGTGTAAACCTGGCGGTTCACAGGCTTGTAACCCTGGGGACAAAAATATATTATATGTTTATAAAAAATAAATAAAAATAAAAAACAATAAAATAAAATAATTTTACTTATTATCTCACTTTATGTGTGCTAGGATTCTAGACATGACATGTACATATATAATATGTATAATTACATATATATATAAATTCCATTACATTTTAGAAACAACATAGACATGTTACTCTTTTTATATACATATATTTTATATATTATATTACATATATGTTTTTATACATATGTAATTAAAAAAATAGATATTACATGTATTTATAATATATTATACATTATACTATATTATTATCTATTGTATGTATTTTATATTATAAATCTAAATACATTAAATGTATTTATATTTATATTATACATATATGCATCATATATTATATATGTATTATATATTTATATGTATATACACTATATGTATATATTATTACACATTATATGTATTTTTATATGTATGTGTTATATGTATTATGTATATAATATATATAAAAAGAGTACTGGATTTTTTTGTTGTTGAACGAAGATTACTTAAAAATTCAGTAGGGGACTTTCAGATGCCCTTGTAATATTAAATAGCTGTATTTGTTTCTGCTTTCTTCAAGAACTCCATTAAAACAACATTCATTGAAAAATAAATTTAATGGAATAAAAAGGATTAGGAGGAAATGAACACAAAAGATAAATGTTCACACATTTTAGAATAATATATCAAGTGACTTAAGCCACAGAACTCTGGATGCTAAGGAATTAGAGAGAGAGCATGCATTTCTAAGCTGGATGTGGTGGAAAAACTGTATGACCGCCCCCCAATCCCTCTGTTTGGGTCCTCCTTCCCTTGTATGATCCCCTCTCCTTAAGTGTGGGTGGAACCCAGGACTTGCATTGAACCCACAAAATGCAGGAAATATAATACATTATCTCCAGTGTTATTATTGTTGTCTCTGAAAGCAAAACAGTTGTCACTGACATTTTGGACAAACACCTACAGGAATTTGAGAAAGACTAGATGGTTTTTTACAAAGTCTCATTTGAAGTCAGCTAGGCAAGCTTTAGCAGTAAGTGGGGGCAAGCTGGTAGAAGAGAAGATGTTTTGCCAGTAGGGGGCTCTCTGTGATTAACTTCAACAGCAATGAAACTTGCTTCTTAGTTTGAAACATTCTTTATTTTTTATATGCCAAAGTAAGTCGTGTTTTCCCAAAGTGTCAGATTGCCTCCATCTAAAATTTTAAGGCCTGGGGCAAAGAACTTACTTTCTTTGTAACTTGGTTTCCTTATATATAAAGTAAGATATTAGTAACACCTAAGTCATAGAACTGTTGTGAGGAATCAGTGAATTATCTGTAACCTGTTTAGTCTCTGACATATAGAAGCAGTATGTAGTGTTGGTTATAATTATTGCTATATTTTATTATCCTTTTCAATAGTCGTATCATCCATCATTCAATACAAACTTGTTACTTTTTTTTTTTTTTTTTTTTTTTTTTTTTGGTGCTTTGAATAATACAGGGAGCAAATGTCCTTGCATTTAGCAAAGCACATCGATTATGCTGTACCATGTGGAAGCAGGTATAAATCAGCAACATGTGATTAATGGAGCACAAGTTTTTAAGCACTACCTGAGCCTGTGTATTACCCAAAAGACGAGATTTCTTAAAGGTAGGATGAGACTTCAAGTACTTTTTTTTTTTTTGACTATTCAAAGGAGCATGGAAAAATCACTCACTAGGTAATACCAATCCTCTCTCCACCAAGGACAACCTGTAAAGCTAGCAAAATATTTGAAATATATTAAAGACATTCGTGAGGGACACCTGGATGGCTGAGTTGGTTAGGTGTCCAACACTTCATTTTGGTTCAGGTCATGAATTTGGGGTTATGAGATTAAACCCCACAATAGGTTCCACACTCAAGTTGGGGTTCAGTCTCCCCCTTTACCCCTCCCCCCACTCACATGCTCTCTCTCTCTCAAAATATAATAAATAAGTAAGTAAATAAATAAATAAATAAAGACACTGGTGAGATAACAAATTAGTGAATAAAGCAATGCAAGTCCAAAAGAAAGCTGAAACCCGGAAAGAAGAGTTACCTTTCCTATATAAGTTTCTCAGAGTCAGGAGGAGAAACAGGACCAGAGGAAGGCTTTCGGCAATCTAAGAGCTAAGGTGGTTCCAGTCCTCAAGCAGAAATAGAGAGACGAAAAATCAATATATCTGGTTGATTCACCAAAAAGCTACACCTCAGGACAAGATTTTCCAACCTTGACACTATGGACATTTTGAGTCACAGATTTGTTTTAGGAGTTGTCCTGTGTGCCCTGAATAGTTTAAAATAATCTCTTACTTCTACCATCTAGAAGCCAATATCAAGCCTTTCCTAATGTTGGCTGCTCACCATGTTGGACAATCAAAAATATCTGTAAACACTGCTAAATATCCTTTGAGGGGCAAAATCATCCCAGGTTGAAAAACACTGCCCATGGAGTAAGGCTGACGAAGAGCGGACCCGTCTTTGAAGGAGATGGAGCTCAACTTCGAAACTTTCCATCGATAAAATTGAAGGGGAGTGATCCCAGATTGCTAGTGTTAAGGAAGGAGAGATTTGCTTCTTCCCTCTCTCCCAGGGTTATTTTCACTATATAGGAATTAAATTGTTATGAGACAGATTAATAGGGGGAAAAAGGGACAAAGTTTTATGACATGTACATGGAAACCCAATAATGAAATTGAGCCCAAAAGAAATGACCAAGGCAGGCAGTTTTGATACATTTTAGACAAAGAGACAATAAATTTGTGAGGAATTGACAGGATTAAAAAAAAAAAAAAAAAACTAACGCCAGGTTTTTTTGAGAACTGTAATTAGCAAGGAATTCTAAGCACAATTTGGGCTGAGGTAGTCGACTGTAGTAAAAAAGTAATCAAGTTTTTTCTACAGCTTTCTCAACTTCAAAGACCCTGTTTCTGATGATAAGGATGTCTTTTTACTTTCTGCGACGGGGAGGACATTTTTCACAGGGAGATTTTTTTCCTGCTTTCAGGGAAACATAGAGGGGGTGTCTTTGTATTTTTTTTTTCAAATAGCTATAATTCAAAATAATCAATATGCTATTGTAGCGTATTTGGGGATGGCTTGCCTGGCCCCCTTCAGTTCCTGGCTCTGAAACTTCCCTGGAAACGTCAACATTAAAAGCTGAGCTGGTGACCATGGGGAGAGAAAGTGAATTAGAAAATGCTTGGTAAGAGATCGGCAAAGAGTAAAAAGATGATAGATTAGAATGAGGATGAATAAACAGAAAAGAACAAATCAGAGCACATTTCCCACATCCCATTAAGCCAGTGGAATATAATGTCTGTTCTTCTTTCACCTGATGAAAAATATTAATTCTTTCTTTTAACAGGTGTAAGTTAGATCTCCTTTGTTCCTTTTGGTTTACACAGAAGTGACATTTTTCACTGAGGATTGCCCTGTTCATTCTTTGCTGAGTAGTCGGTGTATCTAGAGCATAAGGACATTGACGTACCATAGAGGCTAAGCTGTGAATTTCTGATGTTTTTGTTTTTGGTTTCTTTGTTTTGTTTTGGTACAAAAAGGTGGTTTTATTAAAAGTTTACTTTGTGGTTTGAACTCCTGTTCCATTACCATGGAGAGATGTAGGATTGCTTTTCTAATTCATAATCTCCCAAACTTGACTAATGAGACCCTTACTGCGGAATAGAATTTGGAGTTGCGCTATACTAGGGAATTTTTCTATGATTTCTTGATGGACATGTTCACGTTGCACGAGTTTGTAATTTGGATGGCATTTAGGGTGGAGTACTAAGTGACAAAAAGTCGCCAGGTATCCAAGATCACATTGTCCTGACCGTGTAAGAGGGAAGCCCATTTATATTTTGTTGTCACATTAAATAGAAAGACCAGTGTGGTTTAGAGGCAAGATTAAGTTGAAAACCTGAAATATTCAAAAGTCTGGATTATTTCATGAGCTCAACCACCGATAATGTTAACATCCATATGCCTCCATTTTTCGTGTGGTTCTGTCAGTCCGTGAGAGCAGAACAAGTCGAAAAATAAATGATTGAATATGCCTGTAGCTTGGTTCTGGCAGCTAGTATGCTTAGGGGGTTTTTTGTTTTGGTTTTTTAGATTTTATTTATTTATTTATTTGATAGAGAGAGAGAGAGAAAGAAGAGAACAAGCAGATGGAAGGGCAGGCAGAGGGAGAGGGAGACGCTGACTCCCCACTGAGCAGACAGCCAGACTCAGAGCTCCATCCCAGGATTCTGGATCATGACTGGAGCCGAAGGCAGACATTTATCTGATTGAGCCACCCAGGTGCCCCAGAGAGCTTAGTTTTGTCACCCATCCAAGGAAGTCTAGATTTTGGTCCACTCACATATAGCTTGTGGTATTAGGTGATCTAACGTGCTAGGCAGCCCACATTGTACCTGCCTGATCTGTAAAACATTTGGCAATTTGGCACACCTCTATGGTAGAATTGTTTTTGATTTCCTTGTCACACCTGAGAATGCCATTTTCAACATCAGACTTCAGGGTTTGCTTGCAATACAGTCTTGCTATAACTCTCAGGAGAAGTCTAGTGGCATGTCTGAGTCCATTGCAAAGGGAAATTTTTTTCAGTTCGTGTTTTTAGGATAGTGATGGAATCAGAGTGACAGAGGGATGTTCTTGTGGTTGTGGATACCATAATTTTTGTCCCTCTATCATCTGTGCTCAGCCAAATGCCTGTCTTACAAAAGGGTAACTTCTATTCAGCTTCCAGAGATTCAACTGTGTCTGCTATTTCTTAAAGAGGCATATTTTGGGGCGACAAATTCTGCTCGCCTTCACCTACCACAGATACCATTTACAAGAGCATTACTCATGTAATATACATAAGATTAAATTTAAAGAGATATACAAGATCTCTATGCCCAAATCTGCAAAATTCAAAAAAGAAACTAAAGAGAGAAACTAAGGAAAACTAAAATAAAAAGAGAATTATGTGATAGGCAGGGATTAAAAGATTAATAAAGATATCAATTTTTGCCAACTTGGTTTATCAACTCATTCGATCAGCTCCGCAGGTTTCCTGTGAAAGTAGTGAAGATAAGTTTAAAATTTATTTGGAAAAATAACATGTCAGGAATAATCAAGATGCTCATAAAGAAAAATAAAGTAGGGAAAAGTTGCTCCATTAACTATCAAGGCTCTTATAAAGTGACAGTGGCTAAGGCAATATAGTTTGTCAGAATAATAGATAAATATATCCATGAAGGAGAATGACAGCCTAAGCCTGAATACTTGACTTACGATCACAGTGGCTCTGTAGAGCAGTAGAGAAAAGATAACTCACCAAATGGTGTTGTTGCAACTAGTTACTCATTTGAGAAAAAGTAAAAATTGACCCATACCTTATACCTCATACACAAAAGACTAATTCCAATTGGATTATACATGCAAATACCAATAAATCATAAAACAATAAGGCTTCTGGAAGATAACAGAAAACACAGAGTTGCAGTGTAGGAAAATGTCTCTTTGAAAAGCTAAAAGTACAAAAATAAGGAAAAATGCATAAGCTATATTATCTTGAAATTAGAGACTCCTATTTATCAAAAGAAACCATAATAGGATGACCAGGAAAGCCACAGAGAGGAAGATATTCTAACACACGTAATTGACAAAAGCATCTATCTATCTATCTATCTATCTATCTATCTATCATTTATCTGAAAAGCTATGAACCAATAATAAAAATACTGGGGCACCTGAGTGGTTTAAAGCCTCTGCCTCTGGCTCAGGTCATGATCCCAGGGTCCTGGGATCAAGCCCTGCATTGGGTTCTCTGCTCAGCAGGGAGCCTCCTTCCCTTCTTCTCTCCCTGCCTGCCTCTGCCTACATGTGATCTCTTCTGCCAGATGAATAAATAAAATCTTAAAATAATAATAATAAAAATACTGGAAGAAAAATATTCAAGAGACTTGAAAGGGCACCACACAAAATATAATAGTCAAATGGATTGTAAACCTATGAAAAGGTGCTCCACTTCAGTAATAATAAAGGAAATGCAAATTGTTTAAAATACAATTAGATACCTCTATGTATGTACTAAAATAACTAAAAATTAAAAGATCGAGCTGTCACATTTTGGCAAGGTGTGGTGGCTACAGAAATGATATATGGTTAATGGAAATGTAAATTGATAAAACTACTTTGAAAATTTAAGATTCCTATATATATCTAGGATGATGCAGGTATATGGCCAATAGAAATTAAAATATATATATATATATATATTCCTGGAATACCAATCGCAGCATTGTTTAAAAACAGTAATGAAGGGGTTCAGAGAGAATACCAATCATAATTCTAAAATGTGCCACGTTGGCAAATGGACTATTTTTTTGAAAAAGATTTTATTTATTTAAAAGACAGAGTTCACAATTAGGCAGAGAAGGAGGCAGAGGGGGGTGTGGAACAGGCTCCCTGCTGACAAGAGAGCCCAATGTGGGACTCGATCCCAGAACCCTGGAATCATGACCTGAGCCAAAGGCAGAGGCATTAACCCACTGAGCCACCCAGGCACCCACAAATGGACTATTTTGAGCTGAAGGCAGTCAAGACTCAGCCGATTCCAGAATGCTTTTACCACTCCCTTAAACTACCTAAAAAATATTTAGCTAAGCAGCCTGGCTCAGAAAGAAAGGCATCACTAAGAGATTACTAAGAGATAACCTTTTTACCTGAATGACTTATCTGTGTGGCAGGCCAAATATCTAATTACCAAATATCTGCTCTTCTCATTGTCTTGTGATTACTCTCCATCCCTTTGAAGCCCTAGGCTCTATCCTATTTTCTGGCTCAAGATGACATGTAAATCTTGATGACCTGCTTGTCCTTGGGCCTTATACTTTCATGGGGCACCTGTACATTTGTGATTACATTTCTTTCTCTCCTGTTACTCTGTCTTACGTTAATTTGATTAATAGACCAGTCTTAGAAGGGTAGAAGGAAATTTTTTTCTTCGTCAATAATAGAAAACAGCCCAAATATCTATCACTATTCCCTATTCATGCAAGAAATAATAAAAAGTAATAGTAATGAAAAGTAATTAACTACATCTACACTTACCAGCAAGCGTGAAACTCATGCACATGATGTTGACTATGAGTTTTAGCTTGAGATATGTTGAAGGAAACTGGACACAGAAGAACACTTACCACATAATCCCATTTATAGAAGTCTTAAAAACAAGCCTTAGACATCAGTCTTAGAAATTATGAAAACAGATATCTCTCTATATCTGGGGGAGAGGAAAGGGATAGAGATTAAGAGAGGAGAAAAGGGTGATTTTTTTGGTGCTAGAATGTTCTGTTTTTTGATTTGGGTAGAGGTTTCACAGATGTTTGTTTTGCAAAAATCATTAAACCTACATTTATGTCCTGTGCAGTTTTCAGTATGCTGGCTGCAAGTTATTAAATATATTTGATTAATATTAAGTAATACAGTCTTGTGTTCATTGCAAAGCTGTTAAACACATATAACATATAAAATAGAATATATTATGTAATATATAAAATAGATAATGTATTAATTCTCATTATATCAATATATTCTGTATTAATCATTAATATCATATTAATAATTAATTATTATATATCAAGAAAAATGTGACCTTCAGGTTTTAAAAAGTAGAAATTTTGAAGTATGTTTTGGTAGTATAGGCTTTAGCATATACAAAGTGTTTTAGCATATTTGCACATGTTACCTAATACCTGTCTAAACATTTTTACATGTATTATTTTATTTTATTTATTTATTTTTTAAGATTTTATTTATTTATTTGTCAGAGAGAGAGAGAGAGTCAATACCACAACCGCTTTCATTCATGAATCGGAGAAGGAGGCATTACTGAAACCACGCATCATTACCACACACAGAAAAGAACCAAGACATCTTTTCCATGTCTTTTCACAGGGAGCTACTTAAAAAAAACAAAAACAAAAAAAGTGCATTCTTCTTTGGAGAAATGTCTATTCAAGTCTTTTGCCCATTTTAAAATCACATTGTTACTATTATTTTTTTGCCATGGAATTTTAAGAATTTCTTATATAATTTTAAAATTAACACTTTATCCAGATATATGGTTTGCAAATATTCTCTCTTGTTCAGTAGGTTACCTTTTTATTCTTCCATTTCCTCTGCTACATAAGAGCTTTTAGTTGATACAATCCTACTTTTCTATTTTTGTTTTTGCTGCCTGTTCTTTTTGTGTCATTCAAGAAATCATTGTGGAGGTACCTGGGTGACTCATTATCCAAGCATCTGACTCTTGATTTCAGCTCAGGTTATGATCTCAGGGTGGTGGGATTAAGCCCTGGGCTCCAGGCTCAGTGAAGTGCCTGCTTAAAATTCTCTTTCTCTCTCAAATAAAATAAAATCATTAAAAAAAGAAGAAATTATTGTGGAAAGCAACATCAAGAAGATTTTTCCCCATGTTTTTCTTTCTTGGATTTTTATAGTTTCAGATCTTACTTTCAAGGGGTGCCTGGGTGGCTCAGTGGGTTAAAGCCTCTGCCTTCAGCTTAGGTCATGATCTCAGGGTCCTGGGATCAAGCCCCACATCAGGCTCTCTGCTCACAGGAACCTGCTCCCCCCCCTCCGCCGCCTCTCTGCCCACTTCTGGTCTCTATCTGTCAAATAAATAAATAAAATCTTTAAAAAAGAAATCTTACTTTCAAGTCTTTAATCCATTTTGAGCTAATTTTTATGTATGGTGAAAGATAAGGATCCGATTTCATTCTTTTGGATGTGGATATTCAGTTTTTCCAACACTGTTTATTCAAGAGACTATTCTTTCTGTGCTGTGTATTTTTTATACCCTTGTCAAAGACCAACTGTCTGTGTATGCATTTTTTTTTCTGGACTTTCTTTTTAGTTCCACTGTTCTACATGTCAATTTTCATGCCAGTACCAAACTGTTTGGTTCCTTAGGCTTTCTAATATATTTTGAAATCAGGAAGTGTGAAGCCTCTAGTTTCATTCTTATTCAAGGTTACTTTGTCTATTTGGGGTCTTTTGTGGTTCCATATGAATTTTGGGATTTTTTTTTCTTCTATTTCTATACAAAATGACTTTAGGATTTAGATAGGAATTACACTGTATTTGTAGATTGCTTTGGGTAGTATAGACCTTTTAACAATATTAATTCTTATAATCCATGAACACAAAATACATTTGTATGTGCTCTAATTTATTCCATAAGTGTTTATAAGTTCTCAATGTACAAGTTATTCACCTTTATGGTTAGATTTATTTCTAAGTTTTTAAAAATTATTTTTGAGGCTATTGTAAATGGGATTGTTTTCTTAATTTTCTTTTGTTTCTTGTTGGTGTGTAGAAACACAAGTGATATATGTATGTTGATTTTGTATCCTACAACTGTATTGAATCCATTAAGAGGTTAGATTTCATGTTGTAATCTTGCAACACAAACAAACAAACATATCCCAAAAGAACACAAGCAAACTTTTGGAGATGATGAATATGTTTATCATCTGGATTGTGGCAATGGGAGCATGAGTGTGCCCAAACTCACCAACTTGTATACATTAATTATGGGCAGGTGTTTTTGTATACTATTTGTACCTGAAATCAATCTGAAAAACAAAACAAATGGAGACATAAAGATACATGTTAGCTATTATTATTTGCAGTGTAGGTCACTTCCTTGGTTTGTACTGTGGGGCAGAAACCAGATTCAGTGTCTTTCTAACAAAACACGTAAACCTTATTATACTACCCACGACTTTAAACTGTGTTTAAACTATATTTAAAAAGAAAAACAAAACTATATTTTTTCTCGGGTTAAATACATCTCGTGGATCAAGAAACCAAAGAAAACAAAACTGCAGTGATTTTGTTCAGTCACTAGATGGCACTGCAGCTTGTGGCTGCCCATAGCATTGAGGGAACTCGAGTTCTTTAGGGTAGAGGAGATTTTTGAACAAACTCATTTTGGTTATTTTTCTTTATTGAAATATGGTGTCAAATATATTATTCATTTTAGGTGTACAACATAGTGTTTGAACAACTCAGTATCTTGCGTGGTGCTCATCACAAATGTAGCTACCTGTAGCTACCATCTGTCACCGCACAGCGTTAGCACATTATCATTGATTATATTCCCTGTGCTGTGCGTTTCCTCCCTCTGACTTACCCATTTCAGAGATGGAAGCCTGTAACTCCCACTCCCCTTCACCCATTTGCCCATCCCACCGCCCCCTCCTCTCTTCAACCATTAGTTTGTTCTCTTATTTCTGGGTCTGCTTCAAAGCAAACTGATTTTTAATATTTGTAATTGGTCACTAGAAAACAGAGTTGTATTTTAAATAATAAATCAATTCTTTAATGATATTATATTTGGGTTTATTTTAAATATAATTTTTTATAGAGTATCTTGAAACTCTAAAGGAACATAAAGAAGAAAAGAAATGTTATCTTTACTCTTATTACTCTGGGAAAACCATTGTTGTGTCCAAGTTTTCGTGTCTGAGACCACCAAGGAGCCAAGCACCGATGCAATCACATGAGGGTTTATTTGACAAGCTTAAGCTTGGGCCCAAGTATGCCCGACACAGCGGAGTAGGGACTTGGACTCCGAGCCAGATTATAGTCAGAGTTTTTAAAGGCAGAGTAGGGGTGGACTTGGGGGTGGGTGAGGACAAAGGGGGTGTTCAGAAGGCCTATCAGGGTAAAGAAGACTGTCAGGATATTGAAGGCCTGGTTACTATCAAGCCAAGGCCATTTTTCCCTTTAATGAGGCACTAGCATGAAGACAATTGGGAGTCTCCTGGTGGAATGTCACATTCTTGCTATCAAGCATCCTTGTTAGTGAGATTTGGGTTTAGAAGAAATTTAACTTTATTTAGGGCTTGAGGAATAATATATTTGACACCATATTTCAATAAAGAAAAATAACCAAAATGAGTTTGTGCAACTTTATTTGCCTCTGGAAATTGTGCTATTGTTGGATAGCTTCTTTGTTTGTAGATCTCTAGGACATTTGTAAACCTAGGGAGACTCCTGTTTTGCAGGATTGTGATCTCTGCAAGTTAATTATTTGTTTTCCTTTTAGGGCAGTTAGAGGTGGCTGAGGAATGTCACACATACTGCCCAGGGGATGGAGCAGGTGGAGAGGGGGTGCAAGGTGCCAGCTTTTGCTTTGCCAAGATGGCTGTACTTATGTCAGGGATAGACTCGAGGTGGGTACAGCCCTGTTTTTCTTGGCCTCCACACCATTGTGCTTACCTTCATAGTTTTCTTTTTAAGCATATAGAAACACAAAGCATATCTATTTTTTTTGTATTTCTATTTAATATTTAACAGGATAGAATCTTGATGGCTATATTATTTTACCTGGTTTAACAATAATAGTGTGTATGTTCCCCTATATACCTAAACATTCTTTTTACTGTTATCTTTCATTGTTGTCAAATTATTTCATCATGTAGTAGAATCATACTTACTTAACCAAATCTTTAATTTTGATTTCCAATTTATCACTAGTAAAAATAGCTCTTTGGTAAACATTTTTGTGGTTATGTCTTGAACATCAGAGATGATTCCTTTAGTGTCCTTCTTCCTCCCTCCCCCCAAAAATTATCACATCAAAAGAAATATGGAATCTTTTTAGGACTTTTGATAAGTATTTTAAAACTGCATTCTAAAGGTCAAACTATACCAATTTATGCGATCATCTGCAATCTTTCTGGTTATACATTTTACCACGTTTTCTCTAGAATTTTATTAGCATTTTAATCTCAGTTATGATAGATTTTCATGTGTTAAAATCTAGTCAAAATTATGAAAATTGAAAACAATCTTAGAAAGATAATTTCTATAATAGTATTATAAAAATTTTGAATCAACTCAATACTGGCTCAAGAACCTAACACATCAATGGCATTTGATCATTTGAAAAATGCTTTAACTTTATTGAATCCCTATATTTATGTGAAATAAGCAGGAGTTATTACCCTTTTTAGAGGAGGGAATTATAATTATGTTGCAAAAGCCAAATAAAACACAAACAACTGCTACTTACCTTCAGTACATACTAACATAATTATCCGGGGTGAATATAGTCTATAAATTCAACATTTTGAAAATTAGCTAAAAGCTTGCACACAGGAGCAAATCAAGTATATATCTGTAATATACTTCCACAGCCCCCTACACTTTCCCTACTATACACTTCATCATTACCCTAATGTAATTGTTTGCTTTACTGTTTGTTTTTCAAACAGCTCCTTCAAAAAGAAAGACAGGCTATGCAGAAGTATACATGTTATGTAGAAATGCTGCTTTATGCCAATACTGCAAACTTAATGACATAATGTCATTTATAAAAAATCATCACTAAAAGTTAATACATTACTTTGAGCCAGGTACTATTTTAAGCTCATTTTCATGTATTAATTAATTTAATTTCTACCCAATTTGGGGGCAATTTCTCACTAATGCTAACTAAAACAGCTGGGCAACTAGCTAGTGGCAAAGATGAAATAGACAGTATTTCTCTTGTGCTCTGGCTTTTAGTGAGCCTTTACATTTACACATTTCATAACACATAAATTAAAAGACATTGTTTTCTCATGTGACTCAGGAGCATATTGTTGTTACTAATGATAGGATATTAGAGATGGAGGCCATTTGTTTCATTTTACAGCTGTGGGAACTGAAGCACATGGAGATGAAGTAACCTCTATATTTTGTATCACTAAACAATGTCTGGAATCCACATTTTTTTTTTCAGTATGCTATAATAAGGACAACAGTTTAGAGATCTCACGATAGCATTCAGAGAAGCTTTCAGAGAAGAACACTGTGAAATACATTCACAGAACATTTTTGAAAGTAACAGAATTTTTCCTTACTGAAGTATCTCATAGAAATTAACACAAAGCCTTATATTTCCTTCATGGATTACTTTGGGTCAATTACTAAATTATGCTGGGGGCTTCAAAATTGAATAAGATGCTTTCAGACCATCAGTTACGTGGACCAGTTAAACTTTTATTGGAGAGAAATTGAGCTTTATAAACAGGTCCTCCCAAGATGACTCTAGGGGTCTCCTAATTTCCTATGCCCCTTTAGTATGAGGGTGATGAATAATAACAGAAAGGAAGAAAATAGTAGAGTTAAAAGTGACATATATTCTTCCCAAGTCAATTAGAATGTTCACTAACCACCAGCTATACAGAAAATAAATATAGTTCTTTTGGAAATTCATATGAAAACAGTTCAAAAAGTATAAATTTATAAAGCTAAGGATTTATGATAGATAAGTTTAAAAATATAGTATTTTGTTTTCTTTTTTTAGTATGATATATAATTTTTAGTGTATTCCAAGAAATGAACATTTCTTAGAAACCAATTGGCAATTCTACTTTTATTTTAACATAGATATAATCAGCTTATAATGGCACTGAATACAAAAGACAAACAAAGAAACACTATTGCACTCAGAAAATACTTCATAAGAAGCATTGCACATGGTAGAATTGGTTAGGAAAGGTACACATTTATAGTCAGGTAAAACTATTATTATTCCAAGTTTGAATAATATGGAAGTTTTTCTGACAGGAATTTGCCACATCACATATTGCACATTTTTCAATACTTTCATCCATTTCACAAATACTCCTCAAATTTGTTTTTGTCTGTATCTCTGTAAAATGCTACATGTAAGATTCTTAAGACAGAGAATTATGTATCATTGAAAAAGATGAGTTACACAGAAGTAAAAACAACAATAGAAATACATCATCACCCCACACTTTTGGTGGGAAAATGATTCTGTAACCTGGCAAACTTCTCTAAAAAGAGAGAAATATCACAAAGCTTAGTTTCGTAAGCATTTGTCCACTTATACATGTTCTCTGAATCAAAAAAAAAAATGCATTTAGACTAAATGTCCATGTGACCAGTTAAAATGTCTTATGTTTACATTCGGTTTTTAATACCACCACTTAACATTTTCAAATAGTGCAAATACACGAAGCACACTCAGTTTTGGTAGTCATCTAACAATAAATAGTAACTCTAAGCCTAGTTATTTTATTATTTCTAAATTCTAAAAAATATAAAGTGCATCCATAAGGTTTAAAGTTGTTCTTCTCATTCTTGGATGTAACGATCAGTCAAACCTGTGACTTTTTCAGCTCACGGCGAAGTGTTCCACGCTGCAGATATTCCTGGAATTTCCCTTTCTTTTTTCCATAGTCTTGTTTGGAAGAAGATTTCCAAAATAAGACAAAGTTTTTTCACCAAGTCTTTGTGGAAAATTTCTGACTGTGGAGCAGCATTGATCAACACAAATTTTCTCAAGTTCGTGTTATAATAGTCTAAAGGCAAATAGGTTTCCTTGTTATTTAGCGGCTTTGCTGCATATCGAGTGTAAATTCTTTCCACAGGCTGTGCTGCTGACCCCCATACTATTCAGATATGCACAGTTCTCAGATCCTGTGAGGTTGAACCTGTCAAACAATAAAGAAACTTAGAATTATTTTCAGTTCATCATTTTCATTCAGTTACATGAGAATGAACTTTGTGAGGGTAACCTCTGATTTCTTTTTTGCTTGGTAGGAGTTCATGAAGCAAGTCAGGTGATCAAGTGACCATAAACTAATCTATAGAGGCACTAAACAAAAATTGAGTGAAAGGGTCTGTGGGAGGAAGATAAAAAGCTAAGAGCAAAGACTTCCAATGATCTGGGCGGCATACCACCAGAGGACTGACTCTTGGCTATTTCTCAGCTAAATTCCTGGAGAAGCAGTTCCCAGAAAGTTTACACATTCAACTGTTAGGCAAATAATGTTAGAGGGTGGAAGGCCCCTGAAGCCAATCTGCATATAAAGAACCATAGGACACATATTAAGAGTGCCTTTTCTAGAAATTTGAATTTATTTTCTATATCAGGAATCATCATAAAACTATTTAGAAGGCAAGAAATTTATTCAGTTCTGGGTTTTCAGATGGCAAACGTTAACACTGACTATACAAAATGTTCTTCAAACTTCAAAATATACATCAATTACAGGTAATAAAATTAAAGTCAACATCTTCTGTTCTGGGGCCGGTTTTCTGTCAGGTTCATAAAATCTTCTAATTTGCTATTAGAAATATTGTGCTTTATTCCTCTGGGGATGACAACTGGGAAAGAGTAAAAGGGAATTATTTTTTAAAAAGTCAGCTTATCAGGAAAAAATGTATATGAGATTGTCAGTGTTCTGTGTTTCTTTTTATCATCGTAATTATTTATGGACTATGTTGAGCCTATTATTCACATAAAATTTACTCAGACAAAGTTACTAGAAGCATTTGTTGTATGACTTCTAAGTAGATAAAAAGAAAAAAATAGCAATATTAAAACCCTTCTTTAAAGAATTCAGAGGGGTATAAGCATGTAAATCAGATTGAGAATGCTCTGCTCACAAGGACACAACAGTCATATCCAACAGTGCTTTGAAAGAAAAATGGCTTTCCTGAGCTGCCACTCTGGGGAAGATAAAGAGATGTCTTGATCCTATGCTGTTGGTGGGAATGCAAGTTGGTGCAGCCACTCTGGAAAACAACATGGAAGTTCCTCAAAAAGTTGAAAATAGAGCTACCCTATGACCCAGCAATCGCACTACTGGGTATTTACCCTAAAGATAAAAATGTAGTGATCCGAAGGGGCCCAAGCACCCGAATGTTTATAGCAACAATGTCCACAATAGCCAAACTATGGAAAGAACCTAGCTGTCCATCAACAGATGAATGAATAAAGAAGATGTGGTGTGTGTGTGTGTGTGTGTGTCACACACACACACACACACACACACACACACAGGAATACTATACAGCCCTCAAAAGAAATGAAATCTTGCCATTTGCAATGATGTGGATGGAACTAGAGGGTATTATGCTGAGCGAAATGGGTCAATCAGAGAAAGACAATTGTCATATGATCTCCCTGATATGAGGAGTTTGAGAGTCAAACTGGAGAGTTTGGGGGGTAGGGAAGGGAAAAATGAAACAAGGTGGGATCAGAAGGGAGACAAACCACAAGAGACTCTTAATCTCACAAAAGAAACTGAGGGTTGTTGTGGGGAGGTGGGTAGGGAGAAGGTGGTGGGGTTATGGACATTAGGGAGGGTATGTGCTATGGTGAGTGCTATGAAGTGTGTAAGTCTGACAATTCACAGACCTGTACCCCTGGAGCAAATAATACATTATATGTTAATAATAAAAAAATTTTTAAAAAGACACCTTGAAACTTACCAGTTGTTGAATTCTTTGCCATCTGACCATTTCCATGTTTGATTATCTTCAGTTTTCAGCCCAATCCAGTGATTAGTTATACCCACATATCGTTTTAAAAAGCTCTTGAAGAAAGCATAAAGGAGGTGTGTATTAAATAACCCCTCTGCGTAAGTATATAATTCATCCTATTTTTGAGAAGCTTCAATTCAAGGCATGATAGCAAAGCTGATCACTTATTAGCTCTAGTTAGGACAAGCTCATTTGGATTTTTGGTCTTTGACATTAAGTAATCAAAGCAAATTTACAAGATTAAATGGAATCCTCAGACTGATCATATGGCTTGCTGTGACTAAATTTTCCTACAAGGGCATTAGGTACAGTGGAAACAGAAAGAAATCACAGATTATCTCTCTTAAAAAATAGCAGTAGTTTATGAAATTATTTTTGAATACTATCTTACCATGTCCTTTTCAGAATCAATGAACGCAAGAGTCGCATCCTGTTCGTAGCAAAAGTTTTGGGCCAGCGTCCAGCCCCTCTTTTCAGTAGAAATAAAGTAGCATTTCCTCTGGTATCCAATCCAACCATCCGAGCATGAAGAAACGTGGCTCTTTGATGGAAATAGGGACATATCTTGGCCTGGACAATTGTATTGGCCCACTGTGAACAGGAAAGTGGTTTGTTTTAGTAACAAAAGAAAGTAAATACTCACAGTATGCAAAATCAGTTCAGGGGGTGCTGTGCAGTGCTAGGTGACAATGTTTAGGATGAGAGACAAGGAGTGAATTCTGAGAAAAGCAAGAAGGCAGTTTCTCACCTTGTCTAATCTGTTCTGCCTCATTGTTATTGTCAGGGTATAAGAAGTAAGAGGGTATCTTTTGGGTCATAATCTCAGAAAGGGGTAGGAAAATAGAAAAATCTTGCAAGTAGTCTTTGGACTGGAAAGGGGAAAGGGCATTATAAATTACAATGAAGTCAATATAACACTCTTTTGGGAGATGAAGGACAGAATGATTTTCAGGGAACTAATTCAGAATACAGAAAGATCTCTGGCTCAGGATGTTTCATAAAGTTGTAAAATTTCCTGTTTGTAAAGACACAAACGTATCTTGGTGTTGCTATATGTTTTGAATACCATATAACAGTTGACTCTTCGGGAGATTCTAGATATATTTTAAATTATTCATAACCACCGTTATGTGGTCTTGGAAAGAAAAGACAAAAGACTGATCAATTCTTGATTAATTTGTGGATTAGATATATTTTTTTTCCTATCAACAATGAATGTGAAGCCCACATTTTTTTGCCTAACTAAATGTCTATATATTTAGGATCTAAATCAGTCCCTTTATTTCAGATCTTAAAATATGTTCAAATGTAATTTTCCCCCACAATAATTTATAAAGCATAGACACTTTTAATACTTATAAAGAAGTTCTCAAAAACTCAGAAAGCACTGCACTGATCATCTAAGGAATATGGAATTATATTTAGTATTCTTGAAGAAATCAGCCAAATATCATGATTGAGGTGATTCTAAATTAATCAGAATTTCTGATTAATCAGAAATTAATCAGAATTTATGATTAATTAGAACAAGTAATCCCTGTTGATTTCAGCTGGACATGAATGCTAACAGCAGAGACTCAATGAATTCATGAAGTACAGACCCACCTGATATAGCAACGAGAGCTATGATTAAAACAGTGATGAAGACCACATTCATGACAGCACATGGGATAGGAACTTGAAGGCACCCTTCACGCTGTGTTGCAAAATGAGGCCTGGATGCATTATCTGAAGAGAGAAAGTTGATGATGAATTCAGGCATCATTTACATTTCAATGTCTCCTTATCTTCTTATCTGAAATTTATAAGTTAATTTCTCCCAAATTTTGAGTGAGCTGGGAGAGTGAAACAAATCAGGGATGATAATGAGATCATAAAATATCTTCCCAATCTGTGCACTTAGTAGCTCCAAAAACTCTAATTATATTATAATTTTGTTGTTTGAATCGCAAAAACATTTATTAAGTATATGATTATCTTAGAAGACCTATAAAATGGACATCCTAAGCATAGTACTTTAACCCCTGGGTAGTTATTGTTTAAGAGAGATGACATAAATACAATAGATGTGGATAATGAATAAAAAATACTGAATTGAGAAGGGGGTGGGATTATGGACATTGGGGAGGGTATGTGCTTTGGTGAGTGCTGTGAAGTGTGTAAACCTGGTGATTCACAGACCTGTACCCCTGGGGATAAAAATATATGTTTATAAAAAATAAAAAACTATACAAATTTTAAAAAAAATACTGAATCGATATATAAATAGCTACAACTAGCATGACTGAAAATTAAAAAAAAAAAAAGATTGATGGTACTTTTTGGTGTGATTGGTACAGATGTGAAGCAATTGAAATTTTCAAATATTACTCATGGAGAGCAAAATGGAAAAATAACTTGGGAACTTTTTTATACAATAAATATGCACCTACCCTATGATCCAGCAATTTGACTTGTACAAAACAAGAATGTTCATAGCAGCTTTACTCTTAAGAGCCAAATAATCCACATATCCATCAACAAGAATAAAGATAAATTATGGTATATCTGAATACTATTTAGAAATTAAGAAAAACTGATAAATGCAACAAAATGCATAAATACCAAAAAATGTTGACTAAAGAAAATGCAGCTACAATCATATACTATATATTTCCATTGATATGATTTTCAAGAATTGCTGAACTATAAGTGAAATAAGTCAGACTGAGAAAGACAAATATGGGGTGCCTGCATGGCTCAGTGGGTTTGCCTCTACCTTCAGCTCAGGTCATGATCTCAGGGTCCTGGGATCGAGCCCTGCATCGGGCTCTCTGCTCCGCAGGGAGCCTGCTTCCGCCTCTCTCTCTGCCTGCCTCTCTGCCTGCCTCTCTGCCTACGTGTGATCTCTCTCTCTCTCTCTCTCTGTCAAATAAATAAATCGAATCTTAAAAAAATAAGAAGTCTTTTTTCCATATGATTTCAGTCATGTGTGGAATTTAAAAACAAAACAAATGAAGGAACAAACAAAAAGCAGAATCAGACCTATAAATATGGAGAACAAAATGATGCTTGTCAGAGGGAAGAAGGATGAAGTTATGGATAAAATGGGTGAAGAGGGAGTGGGAGATACTGGCTTCCGGTTATGGAATGAGTAAGTCTGAGTAAATTGTGGGGATGAGAGGCAGTGCATAGGGATTATAGTCAATGATATTGTAGGAGCACTGTATTGACAGATGGTAGTTACACTTGTGAGTGTGCATAACATAAAGGGATGTGGCAGTGCTGTGTTGTACACCTGAAAATAATGTAACGATATGTGTAAACTATGCTTTAAAAAAATAGTTGAACTAAACTATAGTGATATAAATCAGAAAAGTGATTGCTTTTATGTGTGTAGGAAATGTAATTTGTCCAGAAAGAAATACAGGAAATTTCTAGGGTGATAGAAAATTTCAGGGGTGCCTGGGTGGCTCAGTCATTTGAGCATCTGCTTTTGGCTCAGTCATGATCCCAGGGTCCTGGGATCAAGTCCCCCATCAGGCTCCTTGCTCAGTGGGGAGCCTGCTTTTCCCTCTCCCTCTGCCTGCTGCTCCCCTTGCTTATGCTTTCTCATTCTGCCTGTCAAATAAATAAATTATTTAAAAAAAAGAAAATTTCAGTGTTGGTTGGAATTTTTATAATTCATTAAACTGCATATTTAAGATTTGTGCTTCCATTGTACATAAATTATACCTCAATTAAAGATATGTGAATAAGGAGTCAGATATTTGAATTTTCCAAGAGAAGTCAAAATAATAGAAGAAACATAACAACATTAAACAACAAATGGTATGTGGAAGTTAATTATTTAATTTACCTTCCATATAATGCTGAAATAGAGTAAAAAATTTGATTTCACCAATAAGAAATATTTTTGTGGAATATGAATCTCATGTGAATGATGATTCTTAGTTTAAAGAAAACTAGAAGAATATGTGTTTCAGAATATAAATAAATAATTGAGGAAGAAGTGGAGTGGATTCTGTGTCCAGAGTCTGAGTTTGATTTTTGCTAGGATGAGCTCTCAGGATTTTTAAAATTTGGCCTCACGAGAAATCCATATTTCCCTATTACGTTCTCAAAACCTGAAATGTAAAATGGCCACTTGCATGATATTAGAGTTTACCATACAAAATAGCTTCAAATGCAAACAGACCCCATTTTTCAATGTGTATGACCTTCATAATTAAAAGGATGTTAGCAGAGAACATATCTTGAAATTCTTTTATTTCTTTGCCTTAAACATTTCTCTGAAGTCAAACTGAGCAAAGAGATGTGCTTTCTTTCATTGTTTATTGGTTGCCAATTCAGTTTTTGCTGCTGGGGATTGTTTTTCCCAGTGTAGGTCTGCATTCAGATTTTGCAAGAGAAGCCTTTACCAAGCCCGTATCTACCTACTTCTATTTCTCACAGCTTCTCAAAGCAAATCTTCCTTTTTTCCACTAGTCAATCACCGGAAGCAGCCCTTGGTAGGTAGGGTAACAAGTTCAGAGCTGTCTGTCTAGTTTCACTTCTCCCCATGTGAGAGTCAACCATGCCACTTAGACTCAATGAAGCAACAGTTCTGGTTCCTTAGGGCCCACGAACCCATCTGGATAGCTCATGGACTCAGAGACTAGACCAGTCTATTGGCTTATCCAGTGGGTAAGCTGTGGACATGATTCTCAGACTGTACATTTGTTTTCCATTCGTGAGGGCTATTGTTACTCACAGTTTGACTTATCACCTAGGTGACAAAAACTGCCCCAACAGCAAACTTCCGCTCTGATTATGGTCCTTGTTCACTAATGAAGAAACTGAAAATAGATCCACAGTTGTATATTGAGACATCCAGAAGTGATGCTCAAGGATTGTTCATACTAATAAAGCAGCCACAAGAGCAGCATAAACTAAACATTCAGCAGGAAATTGGATGAACTCAGAAAAAGCTGAGGATCCCTGAATTAGGTTCTTTCGACTATGCTCTCTGTTTATTGAGTAGTTTTATTATTATATTATTATTATATTATATTACATAATAGATACTGTGTTTTATTATATATATTACATTATTGTAGTATATATTATTATATACATTTCTGCTTTTCAACAGCTCAACTGGGCCATGAAAGTATGGTTACCTAGCCACCAGAAATCTCTGTGGCTTGTAGTTGCTATCTACAGTCGATTCTGTGTTCTTAGGTAAAAGGTGGGTTTATCAGAAGTGACTGATGTCTTTTTAAAGTAACTCACAAAATAATCCCTTCCTCCAGATTGTTCAGCTCTGCTGTTCGTAACACACCCCTTTATTTCTGGATAACTTTGCTTATAAGTAAACTGTCTGTGCCACATGCTAGTGTTTTGGAGCATCTTATTAATTAGAGAGGAAGAGATAGAAACAGAAGTCAAGAAAAGATCACAGAAACATATTATAGGAGAAGCAATGAGAGCATTCTAGTAATAAGAAGTAGAACAGATCTGTGGACAGAACAGATGAACAGAAAAGAGGAAGAGGTAAATAGCTAAGGTGATCCTATTTTGATGTATTTTGATGAAAAACAAAAGAAAGGAAGAACCACGTATGATTCGCGTAGAATTTGAAGCCCGAGATTGAAAGGGGGAAACAGAATGATGCAATGAAGAGTTCTGAAGAGTTCCATGAAGAGTACAGAAAACAGAAGTTTGTATTTTCAAGAATTTTTCATGACATTCTCCTAAGAAATTACCTCCAGACATGGTTAATGTTCAGATATGTTTATAGCTATTCTTTCAAAGATTGGAAACCCTCGTTCCCAGCAACTGGAGGGTGCTGTCATGGGAACCCAAGCTGAAGCAACCGGAAAGCATACAAGAATGCAAGGTGAAGACAATGAGTGTAATTGGTTATGGGGAAAACCATTGCTCTAAAGCGGGGCAATGCTTCCCAAAGCATGTACAGATGGATACGGGGAAAAGGTGGTGAACACATGCGGTGGTCCAGTGCAGGGAGTTTTCTAATTGAATCTGAAGAATTGATGTGATATAAACTGAAACAAAAACATATTTCTAACGATCTTCAGAAATCTACCTTTGTGGTTTCCCTCAAATCTCAGGTATCCTGTCTTCTCATGGATAGATAAATATTTACTTTTTCTCATTTTCTCCTTTACCTGGACCAAAGTAAATCATAATCAAATGTTTCTAAAGACAAATGCTCATTAAAAAAAAATACTGCTAATATAAGAGGACAGAGGGATAGATGATAGATGACAGACAGTTAGATGATAGATTGATGTGTGTGTGAGAGAGAGAGTGAGAGAGAGAGAGAGAGAAAGAGGGCTGACAGGTAGATGTGTGTGAGAGAGAGACAGACTGACCAATGTATAACAAAGGTCTGACTTACTTTGCTGTCCACCCTCTGGATGCAAGGAGCTGTTCTCTGTTATGGAACAATCTTCAGAATTCATCTTTGTTCTAGTCACGATTCCTTGGTGAATCCCAGGCCAAGCCAGTTTAGAGCGAAAGTTTTTGCTGAAGCTCTAGTTGAGTCTCTTGAGTCTATGACCTATCTCAGCCTTTATATTCCGTTGTATTGTCTCCACCCTCTTCCTCCTGCCTCCTAACCACTCAACTACATCAGTTCTCTTTAATTTATGCTCCAGCGGCCCAGACAATTTACAACGTGTTATTGTGGTGAGCTGCGGGTTTTCCCTGTTGTCTGCAATGTGCTTTCTCACAACTGTAGGTGTAGCATGAAGAGACTAGTGGGGTTTTCCCAGGATCTGAGACATCCTTCTTTAAATTTGTGAAAAACACAAATAACTTAGGAGACGACATATTAAGTAAAGAATGAAAAGTTAAGGATTCCTAACTTTGAGGTGGAAATAATTTGGAGAGTAATTATTTCCCTTGGAAACTCATTCCTTTATTTAATTAATGACTAGTATTTATTGAACATGTGGTATGAACCTGACACTGACTGGGGTGAGAGGATTTACTGTTCAATGAGAATTTTAAGATCTCTGTCCTCATGAATCTCTCTCCACTCTGGAAGAATTTTACTTCGGAAACTATCAATTGGCTGTCAGAAGGGTTATCGTTCACTTCTTCCCTAAGGACTAGTTCTTTTAAGGTATCATTTAGTACATACTTGCTTTAAGGAAATAGAAACCTTGTGGTCTGGAACTTCCTTTCTATGTTCTAAAATTGTTTATCTTAAATTATCTATTTCATTTATCTCCTGTTAACTTTTTGGTCATATTTGACTTTAATTTAGATTACCCTAATTTGTCCTAATATCTTATTCTTCTTGGAATTTTCCATATTTTAGGTTATTTTCCTGTATCTCTGAGGTGCCAGACATTTGGAGTGTGATTATTATAAAAAATGTATTGCCATAGTATCAATACCATCCCAATGAGCTATGAAGGCAGAATGTGTGGTGATTTAAGGAGGGAATCAAAATGTCACTCTGGTTACTGATATTGCTGCCAGAATTTTCATCATTAATAGCACCTCTTTAAAGACTACGTGTTTTCAGATTAAAGCCTTTGTGGAAGTATTGTACCTAAGTGGGTTGGGAATTATCATCGACCACAGCTTAGTTTGGCCATAGTATTTATTTGTTAACCTAAGACATGTAGAGGTACATGTTGGTCTTAAGGGCTCTTTTTGCTTCCACTCCACTTTTTCAGTCAATTTCCTATTCATAAGAGCAAGAAGGATTGTTTTACAATTAAGTCGTATCACTTCGGTGAGATGTTCATCTCTTCCTCTCCCAACCCCGTCCCCACCAAAGGCTTCTTATCAAAATTACCATCAGATCCAAAGGCCTTCTTACAGTTGAGAAGGTCCATGATCTAGCTACCTCTCCTGCCATTTTCTTTATTAGTCACTGTCTTCTTCAGCTGTAACCTCTGCTATACCACAAAAATGTCAAGCACATCCTCATTACAGTCTTTGTATCTTCTCTAAAATGTTCTTCCATCTCCTGGCAGGTCTTCCTCTCCCTTCAACTCATTTGATTCACTATTCAACTGTGATCTTCCCAGAAAGGTCTTTACTTACCTTATCTATGTAAAATAGAACTTCATGCTCTATGCCACTGTATACCTTTACCTTTCTTTATATGACTTGGTGATATCTGATATTATAGCATTGTTTATTGTCTACTTTCCCTACTAGACTGTAAGCTGCTTGGGGACAAGAACTTCTTCTGACTTGTCCCTTCTGTGTCTCTAACACCTGACATAGTAACTGGAACCTGGTACGTACTCAGTACGTACAGTACATACAGTACAACAATGCATTGTTGAATGCGTTGAGTAAATAAATATGAACTAATGATTCAGATTATATGTATAAAAACAAAATTTCTAAACTGTAGTGTGCTACTTGGGGATGTATGTAGGATTATAGATGGCCACTGGATAGCAAGTGTACACTTGAATATTGCGATGAGTGATGGAAGGGTCAAGTTGGGTACTTATGGGAAACAGCTGACACTTTTGCTAATTTTTTTGGGTGAAAGCAACTTAGATCAGATCTGTATTTTCTTCTAAATTTGGGACATCTGGATTAATGTTCACATTCTGATACTAATCCCATACCCTATATTGTGAATAATGCATGGGAATGAGACAGTATAGGAAAATCAAAGGGGACTTAATTCCTATAAGGCCACAGGCTGAGGCAAATGTCTGAGGTTAAAAGTTTCCATATTCTTAGAAACAAATACCTGCTTCTGGGAATGCAAAAAAAGCAATCCCTAAGCTTTTAGGGATTAATGGTGGCCTGGGCAAAATTAGAAGTCACAATTTAGTCTGTGCACAGGTATTTCTACTTTCTTGGTGCCCTAGGAGAATGTTGACTGTGGAGAAAGGTATCCTGTGATTGTCTCATATCCATTGAAAATTAAAGACAACAGATAATGACCATGGGACTGAAGGATGCTTCCCCACTCCCAGCCCCTCCTTTGGAAGAGCGCCTTTATAAGCCTTGCACTCTACCCCTTTGGGGAGCGATATTCCTCTTTCTTGTTGATTCCCTTGTATACAAGCTATTTCTCATAAACTCTGCCTGGCTATCTTTGTCTGGTGTCCAGTGTTCATTTTTATGACACTGAGGCTCAAGAATGGTTCTGGGGGTCCGGTAACAGGATAATAGAGCAGTTAGAAATCTGCAACAGTATTTGAACTCTCTCAAGTCTCTCTATAAAGAAATAGAAAGAAAGTATCTTTACACACACTGGTAATCCTTGCCTTGCATGTTCTCCACATGCAGAGCAGTTTTCAACAGCTCCTTGGACTATCCTAGGCATTGTGTTCCAGTATAACCACTAACTAATGTGGCTTTTCCCCTCTGATGATGCCCATATTTGTGTGAAAAACATAACTTTCTTAGTCAGACACTAATTATTTTTGATATGAATATTCAAGAACAATTAGGCTGATAAGCATTATTTAAAAAGTATAGATTTTACAGACAAATAATCATTTTCCATCATTTTCCCTCTTACTCCCTATAAGTCACTATGCTGACTTTTTCCTGTTTCTTGAAAAAGTTGAATTTATCTTAATTTTATGAAGTGTGTTCTTGCTCTTGTTCTCTCCACTTTCAGATTTTCCATGGCTGACACTTTCTTCTGATTTATGTTACCTCACATGTCACCTTCTCAGTAAGAACTTCTCCAACCCCCTATATAAATTACCTCCCATCGGCCACAACTTATTACCTCACTCTCTTGTTGAATATATTCTTGTCTGAAATTTTGTAGCTCATTAGATATATGTGTATGTTTAGCTCTATAGTTTTAAAAATGATCATTATTGGGGCACCTGGCTGTATAAGTTGGTTAAGGTTAAGTATCACTTGGTTTAGGTTAAGTATCGGTTGGTTAAGGTTAAGCATCTGACTCTTGATTTCAGCTCAGGTCATGGTTTCAGGGTCATGAGATCAAGTCCCACATCTGGCTCTGTACTCAGTGGGGAGCCTGTTTAAGATTCTCTCCTTGTCCCTCTGTCCCTCCCTGCTCACACACTTTTTCTCTCAAAAAATAATTATCATGATTATTATTATTTCCTTTACTAGAAAGTAACATCTTTAAGAGCAGGGGCATGGCTAACTTATTCAGCAATGAATCTCTAGGATAAAATAGTACCAAGAACACAGAAGGAGTTCAATAAATATTCATTGGGTAGACACATGACAGAATGTATGTGAATATCAGCTCAAACATTCATTAACTCTGCAGCTCCATTGAGCTTTGGCTTTGTTATCTGTAAATTAAATTAATAGCATCCAACTTATAAAGTTTAGTGAAGAAAAAATAATAAACTAGAAAATTAGTGTTCTACTATGGTGTTTGGTATATATTAGGCATTTAATGATGTACAAAGGAATCGGTTTGACATAAGTCATAAAAAGGGAAATTTTTGAATTTGATGTAGAAGATAAAATTAAGAAGTCACAGCATTCTTGCTGCAATGATGCAATGTGGCCCGTGTCTGTCTAGGACACAGGCAGAGGAAGTTGCTGTCTCCTAGGTCCACCTCTGACAGTGATCATGATACTAAGACACTTGTCTGTGTGCTCAAGTCGTCTTGTTTCTTCAGCCATAATCAACTTAATGGATATTAAGTGTATATATTTTATATGCTAATATTTATAAACACATTTACATATATATGTGACATCTATTATATACTGCATATGTGTAATATGTACTATATATATAGACCACTGGGCACAGAAAAATGATAATGAGATCTTATTTTAAGAAAATAAATATCTGGGGGCACCTGAGTGGTAAGTCAGTTAAAGGTCCAACTTCTGGCTTTGGCTCAGGGCATGATCCCAAGGTCGTGAAATTGAGCCCAATGTTGGGCTCTGTGCTTAGCCCAGAGTCTGCTTGAGATTCTCTCTCTCCCTCTGCCCTCCCACATAAGTTCTCTCTCTATCTCTCTCTCTCATTTTCTCTCTCTCTCAAATAGATAAATCTTAAAAAAAGAAAATAAATACCTGTAAACATTATAACATTGATCAAAATCTGTTACCTTTTTCTGAAGTAATTTTTCTGTTTTTATGGGAGCAGCCAAAGTATTCTATTGAAATAACACTTGTATTGGTGGAAGTAGGCAGCCTCTACAAACATAAAAACGAGTCAAATTACTGAGAACATATGCCATCTATGAGCCTTCTAGGTATCCACCAGATCTCCTGCTATTCAAGTCCTTGACAATAACCTGAACTTCACTGCAAAATTAATATTTTTCCATGGACCCTAATCTGCTTCCCCAGTCATTTTTTTTTTAAGTGTAAGAAACCTCCCATAGATTTGAGAAAGCAATCAAATGAGATTCACATAAAGCAGTGGAAGAACAATGAATGAGGTTTGCCCAGCCCAGTTCTGGTTGACACTTGTCCTGATGTCATTATGAAAAAGGGTGCCACTTCACTCACCAGAGTGTCTTACTATATACCACAAATTGTATGTTCATATTACTAATCAGTATTTGTTAAATCAAAGAAAGGTGTTTCTACATGTGGAGTTATAGTAAATAGGACAAAGCCAAGTGTAGAGAGTCAGGATGCAATGCAGGAAAGATTTTGGGGTCAGGTTTTTCAGTTGCCCCTTATTCATCTAAATATGGAAGCAAGTTTCCTGTGTGGTTAGCCCAGATGCATTCAATTCTCCAAAGCAAAGAAACACATGAAGAAAACTAAAGAAACAAAACTAGTGCAACTAAACTTTTTTCAATCTCCTATATACATAACAACGTATGAGTATACTTTCAGAGATATATGTCTTATTTCATGCATAGCATATCAAAAAGTTGAGGGATATCCACAGGCAGAGATTATCATTAACATTTCATAGTTCATTTGAGAAAAGTGAGGCTTAGAGAAATTAGTGTCTGGACAAATTTGGAAGAAGCCACTCAGGACACCAGAAGTCAGTGCAGCTCTTGACCTTATATGAAGAATCCGGGGCAAGGTCCCAGAAAGGAAATGAAGTAATATGAGCTAGATGCAAAGTGATGCAGAGAAGACAGGATGTACAGTCCTTATCAGACAGCAGCTCAGGAGGACGCTTTTGGTAGCACACGTTCATAAGGACCGCAAACTTCCGACCTAAGACAATTTCCGGAGACAAAGTGTTCATCATTTTCTTTTTTCCTGAAACTTCTTTTTTCTTTCAATGGGTGAATTAGTTTTCTGAATGGCTTTTAATCTTGGAAATAAAACCTTTAGTTTTTAACATTTTGTCTCAAATTAGTATAAATTATGCAAGTTGGTAAAATTTATTTTTAAATCACAGGTGTGCATGTACTTTCTAATTGCTTACTGTAAAGGGTCAACACAGGTAACCATGAGTAAGTGGGGGAATTTCCAGTTCTCAACACTTTCCAATCTTCTTTGCTCACTGACTTTTCTCTTTGAATTTTTTGGAAAGTATGAGTCGTTATAGTTCTTCTCCCTGACTTGAAACAGTGAAGGTTAAATACAGTATTCACATATACATAAACTTGGACTCTGAGAAATTTGGCTATTTTTGAAAGTAGAAGATGTAAAAGAACTGTAACAAAGATGAGATATAATGCATAACCATATCTTAGTACTTTACAGAAATTAGTCCCAGGCTTTTCTACAAGTAAATGTGGAAAACACTTTGGGGGAATATTCTCAAAAACAATAGTGTAGAAATGGCAAATGTAACATAGAAATTTTAGACAGGTCAAGGCTTGATCCATTAAATGATTTAAAATATATCCATTTGGGGGCATTTGGGTAGCTCAGTTAGTTGAGTGATGGATTCTTGATTTTGGCTTGGGTTGTGATCTTGGGGTCCTGAGATCAGGCTCCCAGTCCCTGCTTAATGGGGAGTCTGCTGGGGATTCTCTTCCTCTGCCCTTTCCCCCACTTGTGCTCTCTCTCTCTCTCTCTCAAATACATAAATATAGCTTTAGAACATAAGAAGCCACATTTAAAAATTAAAATAATGTATCCATTTATATTTGAATCTTGATAGATGCACAATGAATTTGGACAGAACTACTTATACCTCTTGTAGATCTCTTTGCACCTGCTCACATACTGGGAGAAAAACCTGCAGGTAGAAGACATTCAGGAATTGTTATCATTCTTTTGCCCGATCAATCTGAAGTTTAAATGAATTAAAAAAAATTTTTTTAAAGATTTGTACTTATTTGAGAGACAGAGAGAGAGAGAGAGGAAAAAAAACACGAGTGGGGAGGGGCAAAGAGAGAGAATCTTCTGACAGATTCCCCCCTGGAGTCCTATTTAGAACTCAAACTCAAGACCCATGAGATCATGACCTGAACCCAAACCAAGTCAGTAGCTTAACTGACTGAGCCACCCAGGCACCACTAACATACTAAAATATCTCTTCCTTCCTTCCTTCCTCTCTTTCTTTTTTCTTTCTTTCTTTCTTTCTTTCTTTCAAGATTTAATTTATTTATTTGACAGAAAGAAGACAGCAAGAGAAGGAACACAAGCAAGGAGAGTGGGAGAGAGAGAAGCAAGCTTCCACTGAGCAGGGAGGTCAATGTGGGACTTGATCCTAGGACCCTGGGATCATGACCTAAGCAGAAGGCAGATGCTTAATGACTGAGCCACCCAGGCGTCCCACATTAAAATATTTCTGATGGATTGGGTTGGTCTTTACTGAGGCAAGATGTTAGGAAAGGAAAATGGAGACCCTTAAAGGGAATTTTCCAAATGTAGGAGAAGTCAAGGCAAACATAAAAAATCATAACATTGTATTATGAATAATTTTAGTCTAACGTAGATGACAATGTAAGTAAAATTGACACATCCCAGACAAACACCTCTTCCAAAATTGAAACAAGAAGAAATATTTAAAATATGGTATAGCTTTGTAACTATTAAATAAATTGAATCCATAACTAAATACATCCTTTTGGGAAAGAAATAAAACATGAGAACATATCAACAAAAACTCCATGCCCAGATAATTTCATGTTCCAATTTGCCAAACATATAAGGAAGAAATAAGAAATTAAAAATTCTTTCAAAGATAAAAAGATATTGTCAGTAAAACACTGTAATTAAAACCTGACCAGCCCGTCTTACTCATGAAGATTAATGAACAACTTTTTTTTTTTTAAAGATTTTATTTATTTATTTTGAGAGAGAGACAGTGAGAGAGAGCATGAGCGAGGAGAAGGTCAGAGGGAGAAGCAGACTCCCCATGGAGCTGGGAGCCCGATGCGGGACTCGATCCCGGGACTCCGGGATCATGACCTGAGCCGAAGGCAGTTGTCCAACCAACTGAGCCACCCAGGCGCCCCTAATGAACAACTTTTAAAAATAAGTTTAGAAAATTGAACTCAGCAATATATAAAATAATATACCACAACAGCATTCGTTTTATTCCAGGAAAAAAAATGTTTTTTCATTCAAAAAATAATCACCCAAATTTACCACATTAACAGATTAAAAGGAAAAAAAAACTAACTCAAAAATATAAAATAATGTATTTGATATATTTAACCATAAATTCATGATTGATGCCTGTAACATACTAAGAGTTTTGTGAACTTCTTTAATTTATAGATTATAGAAGAGTGTTTATAAATATATTGTACTTAAAGATAAATAATTGAGAAAACGTTCCTGTAAAATCAGAAATGAGGATGTTGTACTAATGCAGGGAGAATGAATATATACCTATAAAAAATAAACAAATAAAAGTTAAAGGGTCAAACATTTTTAATTATTTTTTTAAAAATTTGAGATTATCTTAGATTCAAATGCAATTGTAAGCTTTAACCAATTCATCCCAATGGCAACATTTTGGAAAACTATGATGTAATATCACAACCAGGATATTGACATCAAGGCAGTTAAGATTATGGAACAAATCCATTACCCTATAAATATTTTTGATTGTTCTTTAAGAACAATCCTCTTGATTGTTCTTTAAGAACAATGCCTCTCCTTCATCTCTATTTGCCCTTGCCCCTGTCCATAAGCCTTGACGAACATTAACCCATTCTTCATTTCTATGATTTTGTCATTTAGGAAAGTTATATGAATAGAATCATACAGTATGTAACATCTGGAGATTGATTTTTTTTTAAGATTTTATTCATTTGTTTGACCCAGATAGAGAGAGAGATTACAAGTAGACAGAGCAGCAGGCAGAGAGAGAGGGGGAAGCAGGCTCCCTGCTGAGCAGAAAGCCCTATGCAGGGCTCGATCCCAGGACCCTGAGACCATGACCTGAGCTGAAGGCAGTGGCTTAACCTACTGACCTACTGAGCCACCCAGGTGTCCTGGCTTTTTTTTTTTTTTCTTCAATCAGTAAAGTTCTCTGTGAATTGATCCAAATAGCTGCAAGCATCAATAGTTCCATCTTTAAAAAATATATATTATGTTCAAATAGCCAGCATATAGTACACTATTAATTTTTGATGCAGTGTTCAACGATTCATAAGTTGCATATAACACCCAGGGCTCATCACAATACATGCCCTCCTTGATATCCATCACCCATTTACCCCATCTCTCTACCCTCCTCCATTCTATAATCCTCAGTCCAGAGTCTCTCGTGGTTTGTCTTCCTCTCTGATTTCTTCCCATTCAGTTTTCCCAATAGCTTCTTCTCTATTGCTAAGTAGCATTCAATTGTAGAGCTGTACCACAGACAAACCTTTCAAAAGATGTTTGGTTTGTCGCCAGTTTGGGAACTCTTATGAATAAAATTTGTTGCTACAAACATTTGTGTCTACATCCTTACATGAAATTAAGTTTTCATTTCTCTGGAATAAATGTTCAGAGGTGTAATTAATGGGTGGTTTGGTGGTTTCATATTGGTTTATTAAGAAATTGTCCAACCCTTACAGTGGCTGTACCATTGTGCATTCCCATTAGCACTGCATTGTACATTCCCAATGGCTATACTGATAGTATACAGTGACATCTAATTGTGATTTTAGTTCATATTTCCCTATGGGCTAATGATGTTGAACATCTCTCATGTGCTTAGCTGCCACTTGTATGTCCTCTGAAATAAAATATCTGTGTCTTTTGCCCAAATCTAGATCATTTGTTTGATATATGTTTACAAATATTTACCTCCAGTCTGCAGCTTGCCTTTTCATATTCTTCATGGAGTCTTTTACAGAGCGAAAGTCTTCTGTTTTTATTGAATGTGTATGGTTTTTCTGATTTCAATTTCATTAATTTTTAATCTTGCATTTATTATGTGCTTCCTTCTACTAGTCCTTAGTAGACTAGTTTACTAGTCTACCAGTATTTCTACTTAGTCCTGCTAGGGGTTTATTTTGTTATTCTTTTTCAATTTCTTGTTGTAGAATCTTAGATCATTGATATCAGACTTTCTCTCTTTTATAATAAAAGCAGTTGTTTGTGTTTCCCTGATGCCAAGTGATGTGGAGCACTGTCTCATGTGTCTGTGGCCATCTGGATGTCTTCTTTGCAGAAATGTCTGTTCATGTCTTCTGCCAATTTCTTGATTGGATTATTTGTTTTTTGGGTGTTGAGTTTGATAAGTTCTTTATAGATTTTGGATACTCGCCCTTTATCTGATATATCATTTGCAAATATCTTCTCCCATTCTGTCAGTTTTCTTTTGGTTTGTTGACTGTTTCCTTTGTTGTGCAAAAGCTTTTTATCTTGATAAAGGTGGCTGGGTGATGGACATTGGGAAGGGCATGTGCTATGGTGAGGAAAAGAGGTTTGGGGGGTAGAAAAAGAATAAATGAAACAAGATGGGATTGGGAGGTAGACAAACCATAAAAGACTCTTAATCTCACAGAACAAACTGAGGGTTGCTGGGGGGAGGGGGGAAGGGAGAGGGTAGTGGGGTTGTGGACATTGGGAGGTGTGTGTGCTGGGTAAGTGCTATGAAGTGTAAAAACGTGGTGATTCACAGACCTGTACCCCTGGGGCTAAAAATACATTATATGTTTATAAAAAAATTAAAAAATTTTTAAAAAGTGGCACAATAAAAAAAAAAGCAGTTAGCACTATAAATTCCCCTCTCACCATGACCTTCGTTTAATCATCCCACAGATACTGATAGATTGTATTTATTCAGTCCAATAACTTTGCCAATTTTCCTTGAGACTTTCTATTTTATCCATGGATGATTTGGAAATATGTTGTTTCATTCACAAGTATCTGGAGACGTTCTTATTGTCTTTTTTTTCAATATCTAGTTTGATTCCATTGAGGTCAGAGCAAATTCTCTGTATTGTTTTCATACTTTCCAATTTACTAAAGTTTGTTTAATTGTCCAGGATACAGTCTACCTTGATATGTGTTTATCAGGTTTTTGAAAAGAATGTCCTCCTCTTGTTAGGTTGATTGTTACATAAGTGTCTATTAGATCTTGTTGGTTGATGGTGCTGTTGCATCTTTCTATAATATTATTTAATTTATGTTTATTCTACCAATTGTTGAAAGAGAAGTATTAACATCTTCTACTCTGATTGCAGACATGCTTTCATCTCTTTTTCTTTCTGTAAGTTTTTGCTTCCCATATTAGACAGATTGTATTTTTGGTAAGTGAAATTTTATCATTAACTTCACTCTTCACTTCTGGTAATGTTTTTTTAAAAACTTACAAGTCTATTTTAATTGTTATTAAATATTAAATAGCCACTCCTACTCTTTTTTTTTTTCAAGTTTTATTTATTTATTTGAGAGAGGGAAAGCACAAGCAGAGGAAAGGTAGAAGGAGAGGCAGAGACTTCCATGCAGACCCCACTCTGAGTGGGAAGCCTGACTCAGGTCTTGATCTCACAACCCGTGAGATGGTAACCTGAACCAAAATCAAGAGCTGGCTGCTTAACCAACTGAGACACTCAGGTGCCCCTCCTATCCTCCTTTGATTAAGGTGCCTATAATATGTCTCTTTCTACAATTTTTCTTTCAACCTATGTACATTATAATTAAAATTAATTTATTTTTTCAGCATATTTGTGTAATATTATTTAATCTACTTTGTCAATCTCTATTTTTAAGTGTTGTATTTAAACCATTTATATTCAGCATAATTATTGAAATGTTAGGGCTTAAATTTGTCACTTGTATTTTTTTTTTTTACATTTTTTTTAAAGATTTTATTTATTTATTTGACAGAGAGAAATCACAAGTAGATGGAGAGGCAGGCAGAGAGAGAGAGAGGGAAGCAGGCTCCCCGCTGAGCAGAGAACCAGATGCGGGACTCGATCCCAGGACTCTGAGATCATGTCCTGAGCCAAAGGCAGCGGCTTAACCCACTGAGCCACCCAGGCGCCCCAGTCACTTGTATTTTTTGATATGTGTCTGTTCTATGTTTCTCTGTTTTCTTTTTCCTATCTTCTTGTGGACTACTTGAACATACTTTTTAAAATTTCCTTTTGAATTCCCTATATTATTTTGGATGGATGTCTCTTATTGCTTTTTTAGTGATTGTTCTAGGTATTTCATTTTATATTTAAAAATTATCACAGTCTACTGGCATTGACATACCAACTTGAGTCAGGTGTAGAAAACTTACATCTCTTTATTACTCTTTGTCCTCTCCTAATTAAATATAATTTACAAATATTTTCTGTAAATACATTTAGTACCACATCAATCATGAAAAGACTTGGAAAACACAAAATGAGAAGTCAAGTCTATCATATTTACCCATATTTTTGCTCTTACTGTGGTCTTTCTTCCCGCTTTGTGTTCAAATGTTTCTTCTTGAAATGCTAACTTTCTATTTAGAGAACTTTCTTTAACTATCATTCCTTCAACTATTATTTCTACTACTCCACCTATTTGGGATAGGTCTGTTGGTGACAAATTCAAAGTTCACTTTCAAGAAAGAATGTCCAGATTTCCCATTCTGTCCTGAAGGATATTTTCATTAGGTATAGGATTCTGAATTTTCAGTCCTTTATTTCAGCATTTGGAAAATGCAATGGTACTCCCATATCCTGTCATTCAGTTTTTCTTCTTTATATGTAAACTTTGTTTTTGTCTCATTACTTTCAAAATTTTGTTTTTGTCTTACTTTTCAGAAGTTTGATTATGATGTGTCTTGCCATGAATTTCTTTATATTTGTCATTTTTCAAGGTTTTCCCACCTTCTTGAATATGAAATCTTCTATCTTCTGCCAGATTTGACATTCAACCTTTAATTTTTAGAGTACTTTTTTAGCTCTACCTTTTCTCTTCTCTTTCTGAGACTCCTATGTTATGGATGCTACATCCTTTATTATGGTCCTACAGATCTCTGAGGCTTTGTTCGTTTGTTTTTTCCTCCCTCATCTATTTTCTCTCTGTTGTTCAGTTTATTTTCTATTTTACTATCTTTAAGTTCACCAACTTTTTGCCTCTGTCCCTTGCATTCTGCTGTTGATCCTATTTATTCATTTAAATGAAAAAATTGGGGGCATTATTTTCATATTAGGTTCTAAAATTTCCATTTGGATCTTCTTCATATCTTGTACTTATTTGCTGAGACATTCCATTTATTCATTTGTTTTGAATGTGTCCATAATCACTTGTTGAAGACTTTGTATGGTGGTTATCTTAAAATTTTTGTCAGATAATTTTAATATCTAACAACTCTAAGATTATTTCCTCTTATCATAGTGATTTTATTTTTGTATTTTCTCATGCAAAAATCAATACACAAAAATCTACTGCATTTCTTTACACTAAAAATGAATTGTTGGAAAAATATTAAGAAAACAATCTTATGTACAATTGTATCATAAAAAATAAAATACTTAAAAGTAGATTTAAACAAGGAGGTAAAAACCTATATATTGAAAACTACAAGAAAAAAATTATATATTGAAAACGATAAGACATTAATGAAAGAAATTGAAGAAGTCTTGAATAAATAGAAAAAATATTTTGTACTCATGAATTGGAAGAATTTGTATCATTAGAATGTCTTTACTGCCTAATGCAGTCTATAGATTCAATGCAATTCCTACCAAAGTTCCAAATGTTTTTCACAGAAATAGAACAAACTATCCTAAAATTTGTGTGGAACCACAAAAGACCTTGAATAGTCAAAGCAATCTTTAGAGAGAACAGAAAAGTTTTTGGCCAGTTCATTTCAGTTCTTGAATTTGTTGGTTTATTATGTAATTATATACTTTTATTATCCTTTTAACGTCAACATTCTAAATATTCAACCTGTTACTTCTTAGACACTGAAATTCCTCTTTAGGATGGTTTTATGTCTGTCTGGTTTTCACTCTTCATCTTCAATAACTCTGAACTTGCATTCCAGTAAAAACATGGGTGACTTTAGTTGCAAGAAACAACAGCAAAAAAAACACATGTCAGTTGACTAAAACAATTAGGAATCAATGTCTTCTGAAAAAAAGAAAGTCAAAGGAAAGGTATCTGTATTAATCATTTGGATGCACATAACAGGTAATTTGACTCAAGGTGGCTTAACATTATCTGGGTAATTTCAGAGAGAGCAATTTCAATAGTTCAAGGATCAAGAGCTGTCCATCTTTTTATCTTGTTATTTTTGTTTATTAATTGGAATTATTGCCACCAATGGTCACAAAATGGCTGTATCTGTTCCAAAAATCACATACAGACACAAGGGCAACCAGTGAAGAAGAGGAATATATATATTCTCTAATAGCAGACCTTTTGCTTATGCTGCTTGAAAAAAGTGAAAGTGGTCTGTCAGTGAGAATTCACTAGACTTTACAAGCATTTCTATTTTCCTTGGTCTCCTCAAATTCTCACAACATTCAGGTTATCACTATTACCATATCCTTTGAAATAACCTTCTTTTCCAAGTCTTCCTAGTTCTTACTCTTCTTCCTGCCTGGAGATAAGTCACATTCTAGTTATCAGCATATTTCTTCTTGGGCTTTTTACACAGGTACCAGAAACTTTAGTAATTTCAAAGTTCTAGACCAGATGCAACATATTTCTAAGAAAGTTTATTTTAGATAATCTGCCCAATTCCTCTTTATCAGGGTTTGTCAAATCTACAATAATTAAATTCCAGTTATTCTAGTTGTCCATTAATTATATTAAACTTAAAGTGGAAATAAGTGTAACTATTATATGAGGCAGTTGCAAAAGTTCAATGTAAATCACGTGAGATAGTGCATGGCCGAAAGCTGGTGTTCACAAAAATGTTAGCTTTTATCCCTCACTAGTCTTTCATATCCCAGATGCTGGCAAAGAATGCATATCACCATGATTATTGAACCAACGGGGACTCATCTTCTAGGTTAAATGATTGTATTTACTGTCCCTTGGAACACCATAGTCACATGGAAGAGATTAAATGCCTGAATAGACTCTCTATTGTATTAGAAAAGAAGGGAGAAATTGCTTACTGCGTAGAAAATCATAACAACTTGCAACAATTATTGAAAAGATTTGCTAAAAAGAAATCTTTGTTACTGATCTTCATATTCAAGCTCTGGAACTTTATGTCCCTAGCTTACATTTATCTTAGTCTCCTAACAGGAAATTTAAAACCACATCGGGTAACTTGAAAAAAAAGTTTAAAGTGCTATTGTCCAACACCGTAGAGGTTTTCTCAAATAGAATTTAAAGAAGTGGGTGGGGAATAGCAAGATCAGATAAAAAGGAAACAAAATAGATCTGGCTCACTTCAGTAGTAAAAGCATGAGATGGAGAAGCTTAACACATCTTGTGAGGCAGGTGGTAGAATTCTGGGCTGGAAATCATAAATGGATGCAATTGGAAGATTGACTGCTAGTAATGTATAAATATAGGAAAGTCACTCTATTCCACTGAGTTGCACTCATTCATTTATTCATTTATTTATTTAACAAATATTTAGCAGACTGCTGCTTTGTGCCAAAAACCGAAATAGGTACTGGAGACACAGAACTGACAATTCAACCATGATATCTGTGCTTTTAAGGAGTGTGCAGTCTGGCAAGTAGGACAGACAATAAGGAATTCAGTCTTTATCTTGGTCATTCTAGCTAAAGTTTTAACATTTTGTTGATTTAAAAAAAACAAATCTTGTGGTATCACTGATTTTCTATATTGCTTTTATATTCTGTATTTGCTCTCAAATTTTATTTTTCCTTTGTAACTTTTTACTTCTGGTTTAGGTTGCTCTCCTATTTCTAGTTAAGGTAGAAAACTAGGTTAGTGATTTGGGTCTCCTTTTTAAAAATATAGGTGTTTATGGCAATACATTTTCCTCTAAGAACTGTTTTCACTGCATCCTCTAAGGTTTTGTTTGTTTGTTTGTCTTTTGGTATGTTATATGTTTATTTTTGTACATATTGCAGTATTTTCTTTTTTTTTTTAAATTTTTTATTTTTATAAACATATATTTTTATCCCCAGGGGTACAGGTCTGTGAATCACCAGGTTTACACACTTCACAGCACTCACCAAAGCACATACCCTCCCCAATGTCCATAATCCCACCCCCTTCTCCCAAACCCCCTCCCCCCAGCAACCCTCAGTTTGTTTTGTGAGATTAAGAGTCACTTATGGTTTGTCCCCCTCCCAATCCCATCT
>NC_081562.1:53291755-53332050 GCF_022355385.1 Mustela nigripes
GATTTTGTGCGCCGTTGCTCCGCCGCTTGCCGGGAGCCGGCCCCTCCCCCCGGGGTCTATCTTCCCATCGCTTTGGATTCACTTCTCCGCCGGTCTTACCTTTCAGAAAGTGGTTGTTTTTCTGTTTCCAGAATTGCTGTTCTTCTTCTCTTTGATCTGCCGATGGATTTTCAGGTGTTTGCAATCTTTAGATAAGCTATCTAGCTGATCTTCGGCTAGCTGAAGTAGTCTCAGCCTGCTACTTCTCCGCCATCTTGACTCCCATCCATATTGCAGTATTTTCTAATTCTCCATGTGATTTCTTCTTTAACCCATTGTTATTTAGGACTGTGTTGTTTAGTTTATACTTAATTATGAATTTCCTATATTTCCTTGTTATTATTTGTTAATTTCATCCATTGTGGTAAGAGAACATACCTCATATGATTCTAGTCATTTTAAATTGATTAAGACTTGTTTAAATGTGTTTTGACCTAACATATGGTCAATAGGGACAGCATCCACTTGAAAGAATTTTTGTTGCTAAGTGAAGTGTTCTATGGATATTTATCAAGCCTTGTTGACATATAGTGTTGCTTAAATCTTCCATTGTCTGATTGCTTTTCTGTTTAGTTTTATTTTTTACAGAAATTGAGGTTCTGAAGTCTCCAATCATTGTTACCAGATTGATATTTTTACTGAAATATAATTGACATACAATATTTTGTTAATTCCAGGTGTATAACATAATTCCATACTTGTATATACTGCAAAATGGTCACTACTATAAATCTAGTTAACCTCCACCACCACACAGTTAAAATTTTGTTTTCTCATGATGAGAAATTTTAAGATCCACTCTCTTAGAAACTTTCAAATATACAACAGTATTATTAATTAACCTAGTTACATTTAATGTAATAATTGGTTTATTAGGGTTTAAGTGTGCCATTTTGCTATTTGTTTTCTATAGGTCTCATGTCTTATTGTGCCTGTATTGTTCCATTATTGTCTTCTTTTGTGTCAAATAGTTATTTTCTAATGTGCAATTTAATTATTTTGTTTCACATTACTATATATTTTTTTCAGTTATTTTCTTAGTGGTTCCCCTGGGGATTATGATTAAGATCTTAATTTATAGCAATCCAGTTCCAATTAATACAAACTTACTTTCAATAGTATCAAAAAATTTTGCTCTTGTATGGCTCAGTGCCCTTTCCCTTTGTGCAATTGTTATCATACAAGTTACATCTGTATGCTTTAAAGATCTGCACAAATTTAAAAATTATACATCTTTACCAACTGATATTATGTTTTATGAAATTTTTTTATTAAATAAGATCGAAGAAAAAGAATTATAATAAAAACACATTTATGCTGCCTTTTATATTTACCCATACCTTTACCAATGATCTTAATTTTTTCATGTAAATCCAAGTTATGATCTAGTGTTTTTCATTTCAACCTGAAGGACTCTCTTCATTCTTGTAGGGCAGGTCTGATTGAAAATCTAATTCTCTAAGTTTCTATTTATCTGGGAATGTCTTTCTCCCTTATTTTTGAAAGAGAGTTTTTATAGATATAGAATTCTTGGTTGACATTTCTTTTATCACTTTGGATTTTAAATATTTTGTCTCTTTCATCATATACATGTTTTCTAATGAGAAAAAAGCTAATCATTATTCTCACATGTTCTTTTAGTTCTTTAAGTTTGCTTGCACTAGTCCTTTAAAAATATTTAAAACAGCTGATTAAAATGTTTGCCTTTCCCTGCTTTTGCAGAGCCTTAAGTTCAGTCAGATGAGAATTTGGGTATCTACACAGCCCTACACATGGGTATAGAATTCTGTATTTCTAGCAATATGTTAGATCTTTTCAAGCCCCTTCATCCCCCAAATTTCCCTCATAATTTATTTGTCAATCTTTCTTTGCCCTAACTGTTACTGCCACCTCAGGCAGCAACAAGGTTCAGCAATGGGGGTCAATGGTTTTTGACAAATGCCCTTGGAGGATATCTGTTTATACTGAGCTAGCTCTGTAAGATGATTTCAGGTCAAATAAAAACATGACCTACAGACTGGAATTTTCAGAAAGATGCCAGATAGTTCACTGAATGACTACTCTGAGAGTTTTCTTTTGAAAACTTCCAAATTCTTTCTGCCCCTTCTGGTTTCTGTTAAGGTGCTGTTTTCCACAACTACTGCAGTTGTGAGACTGTTGATTTTCAAAGATAACTGTGAAACTGAGAAGGGGTTGGGAAAAGAGCAAATCAAAACACCACAAATAACACTGTTCTTTATGAGATTCACCTATTTTCTTGAAGAAATTCTTTTAGATTTTTGCAACTCTTTGGTTAATTTGCAACATCTTGGGAAAGTTGGTATTGACAATTTTTGCTAATGTTCTTGTTGATTTTGTGAAGGGATAGCTTTATGTAGGTCTTAACTCTACCATTTCTGCTGATGTCTGGGCAGAGAATTAAACATGTAATTATGATGAAATATACTTAGCTTTTTGATAGAGAAAAAAAGATAACTAAAGAGGCATATATTGGGGAATGTGCTTAGTATCAATGTAGCTTTATATAAAAATTAACATTTAATATGAGAAGTGAAAAATGAGCAGAAATTTTCCAGGTGAATAGGGCAAGGGAAAAGCCTTTTAGATAGGAGCAAATAGTACAAGCCTCAGAGGTGAGAGGAAGGATGGTCTAATAGAGAAACTGACAGAAATTCAGTAAAGTGGAGAAGTAAAGGAGAGAAGCAAGAAATAAAAAACCAAATAAATGCAGTTAAATAATCTAGAATTATTCCAACCACAGTGCAAAGTCTCTAAAGTGTTATAAATTGGTGACTGACTGAGATTAGATACTTATGTTTAGAAGTACTGCTCAGGCTGAATAGTACAGGGCAGGTCTAGTAACCATTAGGAGTGAGAGATGATTGTATTCAAGACTAGGTTGGGTGCAATAGAGATAAAAGAAAGTCGTGGAATTAAAGACATGATTAGGTTAAAAAAAATCATTTGGCTGATTGGATGAGGGAATTTAAGGAAAAGAGGTAATGAGAGAGAGTCAGAGTCAGAGGTGGTCCTTACGTTTTGATTCACACAACATTGGGCAGTATTCCTTAAATAAAATGAAGAATAAAGATTCAACTAGGTATTTTTATTTATTTTTTTATAATTTTTTATTTTTTATGAACATATATTTTTATCCCCAGGGGTACAGGTCTGTGAATCTCCAAGTTTACACACTTCACAGTACTCACCAAAGCACATACCCTCCCCAATGTCCATAACCCCACCACCCTCTCTCAACCCCCCTCCCCCCAGCAACCCTCAGTTTGTTTTGTGAGATTAAGAGTCACTTATGGTTTTTCTCCCTCCCAATCCCATCTTGTTTCATTTATACTTCTCCTACCCCGTTAACCCCCCATTCAACTAGGTATTTTAAGAGGAAGTTGGATATATGGTTTTAGCCTGACACAGAGGAGTCTGATCAAGAAAAGAACCTGTCTTCCCTATCCTTTGGTTTATTTATTTCTTATTTTTTAAAAAGATTTTATTTATTATTAATTAATTAATTAATTAATTTAAGAAAGGCAGAAACAGAGAAAGAGAGTTAGGGATGAGCAGAGGAAGAAGGACAAGCAGACTTCATGCTGAGTGCAGAGCCTGATGTGGGGCTCGATCCCAGGACCTGAGATCATGACCTGAGCAAAAATCAAGAATTGGTCACTTAACCAACTGAACCACCCAGTCACCCATATCTTTTGGTTGAGAAAGTGTCTTTCCATCTGCAGTGGATGCAGTGATGTATCCTCACTCTGGACTAGGTACCCAATCCTTCAGCTGCCTGGGAGTTGGAATCTGAAAGCTTTAGCTGAAACGCTATGGCATGGCTTTTAGTCAACAGTACCCCTTCTCAAGGTCACACACTCTGTTGGGACTGACTGACTCAAATGACTGGTTCATGTTAGACTTTGGAAGCCTGGACTTCCTCCCTTGTATTGGAGCAAATATAGGGAACTCAGCTTGAGTTCCCTATAGTGTCCGCTATAGCTTTTGTTGGGATGGAATCACTGTTCAAAGTTTTCCTTTGCCCAGACAGAAGTATCTCCCAGGTTTTGATTTTGAAATAGCTCCTTAATTAGCATTCTGTATGCAGACCCCCATCTGAGAGTGTTTCTTTTTTTTTTTTTAAAGATTTTATTTATGTATTTGACAGAGAGAGACACAGCGAGAGAGGGAACACAAGCAGGGGGAGTAGGAGAGGGAGGAGCAGGCTTCTTGTTGAGCAGGGAGCCCGATGTGGGGCTCTATCCCAGGACCCTGGGACCACCATAAACTGAACCAAAATCAAACGCCTAATGACTGAGCCACCCAGGCACCGGTGCCTTAGAGTCTGTTTCTTGAGGAACCTGACCTACAATAAAATCTGAAGAAATATTGGTAATATATTGGTAATATATCCTAGCAAAAAAAGTTGAGTTCCATCCTTGATCTATTTATTTTTTGAATGATACATGCAATTTTTGCTCCCTAGGAGCAGTACTACAAAGGAATAAACAAATGTAGAATTTCTCTGCAGTCTATATATTTTTTTTCCCCCCCAAGCAGGGGGAGTGGCAGACAGAGGAGAAGTGCACTTCTAAACAAGGAGCCTGATGCAGGACTGGATCCCAGGACCCTGGGATCATGATGTGAGCCGAAGGCAGACCCAACCACCTAACCCACCCAGACGTCCTGCAGCCTATATCTTGATGATAGCTGCTTTCCCAACTCCTCCTTGAATCTGACATTCTTGAAGAATGGTGATAATGAATATTTTGACTCTGTAATAACACCTGGATTTGAATATTTTGCAAGAAACCTATCATATTTGTAGAAACCATAAAAATTATTGATACAAAAGAACAACAAAAATGGTTCTATTTACTGAGATCAGAGTGTATAGATTCATATTTTATCTCACAACATCTTCATTTGTCCATTTTAAAGTAATGACTTTAACCAGAGGAGTGGTATACTCTAGCCGACAGCCTCCTAAGACCATATGATGTAAGCAAATGATTATTTTCAATGAAATAGGAAGGAAGAGGTTGTAAAGACAAAATTTATAATCATGACTATCATAGCTGAGGCTGTATATCTATTTAAATGTATTTTTTTTCTTCATTAACCAAATGACTGATAGGCTTAAGTGGTAGGGGTCCTGAATTGAATGAGATTGAATGGTAAGGTCAATGAGCACCTAGTGTCTGGAAGAACAACAGAGCTAGTCAATATTAAATTGATGAATAAAATGGGAAATATCTTTATTATCCAACTTTTCAACTGCAAAGGTCTAGTGTCCCACACTTCTCAATAGCGAACAGAAAAAGAAAAATATAATTACAAAATAATACAACTACCCAAAATGGTAAAAGGAAAAGATTTAACAAAAAGCCTTGCTAAGGGCTTATATGGAAAACCAGTTGTAGATAATATACTTAACAATCTTGCTTTCAATGTTGAAACAGTTTTTCAACTGGCCAGGTTTTGGGAAAAATCACCTTTCACTTTTCATTAAAGTCACAGAATTCATTTGCAACTCGGTAAGGGAGCAACGCCTATGCATCTGTTTCCTTTGCATGTTTCTTTTATTTTACTATCAAAGCTGTGTAATTTATAGGAAGTCAATTTGGTTTCCTTACATAGAAACAAGAAGTTACAAATTTCAGGGGTATTTTTTAGGGGTACCGGAAGTTCATAATTTTACTTCAGGTTTAAGAAAAAGAATTGCTTAATTAAGATTAACATTTGTAACTCTTATTAGTGTAAGAAAATCCTAACATAAAATATAGGTCAAAGTAGCAAGTAACTGAATTAATTCTAAAGAAGATAAAATAAGAACATGGGCGCCTGGGTGGCTCAGTGGGTTAAGCCTCTACCTTTGGCTCAGGTCATGATCTCAGGGTCCCGGGATGGAGCCCCACGTTGGGCTCTCCGCTCAGCGGGGGGCCTGCTTCCCCGCCACCACCACCCGCCTGCCTCTCTGCCTACTTGTGATCTCCCTCTGTGTCAAATAAAGAAATAAAATCTTAAAAAAAAAAAAGAACATTAGCAAAGAGTATAAATATAGAATTCAAGGTGCCTGTGAAGCAAAAAATATTTTTCTTAAAATGGTTGTGTCTATAAGAGTCTTGAGTGGCCTGGGATTGTAAAATTCTTATAGTGACAGCAAGATCACCTGTATGTCATGACTATAGTGAAATCGGTGTCTCCTGTCACAGCTCTGTGACTTGACTAATATCATTTGGCTATTCCTAACGTATTTAAATCTACTTTTCTGTTGTCTTATACCTGAATAGTCCTTGAATAGATCTATCCAGCGGGGGAATAACATAAAACCAGGTTGAAATGTCTCATTAGAAAAGAATATACAACTCTACAAAGGTTTTTGTTGTTAGTATTTCACCTTAAACTTTCTGTCAGGATCAACAATGACCCTCATTTTGCAAAACCAATGACCCATTCTCTCTGTTTTCATACATTTAACGCTCCAGCAGCTTATGACCCTGTAGATTTCTCTTTTTTTCCCTTCCTCCCTTGCCCTTCCCTCTCTGGCTACCTCTCCCTACTCACCCCCCAAACCCCTCTCCTCCTCTCCTTCATTTTATCTATTTGGCCTGCATGAGACTCTCTCCAACTTACTGAACATCCCTTCTGTCTCTTCTGCAGAACCTTTTCTATCCTCTTTTATTTTTTTATAATACTCTATATACATCAGCTTCTTAGGTGACCCCATCTAGCCCCTTGGCGTTAATGCTATCCAGTTCTCATAACCTATGATCTCTTTGCCACATTCCATACTTGTCTATCAACTGTTTATTCAACCTATTTCAATAACTAATAGTCACCTTGAACTTAAAATGTTCAAAACTAATCTTCATACCAAACGATTCTCCAGTTTTTCATCTCAATTAATGGTATTTTCATCCCAGTACCTGAACCTAAAAATACAGAGTCATCCCTGTCTCTTTTTTCTTTTCCTTAAACACTACATTGAACTTTCCTATGAGTCTTTGGGTTCTTCTTTCATACATCCAAAATCCACCTCCCCTGCTATCACTGCATTTCAAGCTAACGCAAACTCTTGTCTGCCAAAAAGGTTTTAATTGGGATCTTTTGACCTTGCAGAAATTGCAAAGCAATCCTTATTTTTATAACTGGATCTTGCTCTATTTTTTCCTTCTTCTTCTTCTTTTTAAAGATGTATTTATTTATTTGAGAAAAAGGTAGAGAGAGATCAAGGAGTCAGGGGACCGACAAAGGGAGGGGAAGAGAAAGAAACTCAAGCAGACTCTCCATTGAGCGTGGAGCCTGATGCAGGGCTCAAGCTCATGACCCGGGTATCATAACCGGAGCTGAAACCAAAAGTTGGATGCTTAACTAACTGTACCACCGAGTGCTCTGGATCTTGCTCTGTTTCTATTCAACGTACTTGTCACTATCTGAATCTATATAACTGTCTTGTTTTGTTGTGTTTACTGCTCTCTCTCACTATTTGAATGTAAGCAGCATGACAGCATTGTTTTTTTTTTTTTTGTATTCACTGCTATATCTCCAATGCTGAGAACACTGACAGACAGATAGTTGGTGTTCCATCATTATCTGTTGAATTAATAGATAAATCAATGTATGTGTATGATATTGAGCAACAAAGGGAGTAGATTGAAGGTGGTCCTACTAGAAAAAGTGCTCAGAAAGGACTTCCCTGAGTAATTCTGGAGGTTTATTCTAGGCTTTGTTTTTGTACCAACAGTAGTGCCCAGGAAAGAACTGAGCAGACAGAGGTGGTGTGCAGGTACCAACTCCAAGAAATAAGACACAGAAGCCTTATAACTCGGAGGCACCAAACATTCTTTTCAGCTGTACCTTGATATGAAAGGTACCATGATTTTATAGCTCTCAAAACCCTCCTTTCCAAATGATTCATTGTATACCAAGCTTTAGCTCTTCCCCATCCCCCCCTCCCCTGGGTAGATGAAATTGGCAGTAGTTTGGGAGGGAGTCCCTAGATTGAAGAATCAGAATTTTTCACATGGTTTGTATTAAATTGATTTATCTTGTGTCAGTTTGACCACAGAGATACAGTGAGGATGACTACGTTGGCTTTTATGTGGGTTTTAGGTAGATGCACCGGACTAACAATGTTGTCTCCACATCTAGTCTGACTGTTCCAAAATTTAAAATTCAGCTGAAAATTAGATGGTGATTATTTTTATTATCATTTATAAATGGTTGCTATTATTTTCTTTATTTGATTCTGATCATTGAAGACACCACAATATTCTTTCTTTAGGGGAAAGAAATCTGAGCTCTTCTTCTGTCTTCTCCTGGATAAATCTTCAAATTATTTTTCTGATGTTATCAAGGTCATTATTAATCTATCATTGTATTCTGTATTCAATACTCAGTTTTCTTCCTTCCTTTGTCTGCTGGAGAACTAGTATTAGCAATACCATTACTATCAAAACCACCATCTTCACTACATCTAGCACTTCCCCTGACTCCACCACTGTTAATCTTCCCATGTGAAATTTGTGTAAAAGTTCTTTGTTTCATATTGACTTTCTTGGATTTTTTTAATTAGTCATATTTGTAGCTATAATAAGTAGTTTCCTCAGTGATCTGATTTGGCAGTGTAAGATATATATATATATATATATATATATATATATATATATATATTGTTATTTTCATAAGCCTGCATTGAAATTTCATACTTACTGTCGAGATTTCTTTTGTTAATTTCCTCCAATAAGTGTTTCCATATATATAATTAGTCCATTGCCAAAATCTGTCTCTGATCACTGGGATAGTCTTAATTTTTTCCTACTGAAAGTAGACTAATTCCATGATACTGAATAAAATAGGTTTATTTTTTTCACTCCTCATTTTATCTCAGTTCAACAAAATATAAAACATTTAAATATAATCTGGATTGGCCGGCTTCAAACCTCTGCTAATAAACTTTCTTCTTTCTTTTGCAAAATTTCCCACCACACTTTTTTGGGTTAGTGGACCTAAATGCTTTGGTTTACAATTAGCCTACTGTTTCAAAAAGCAGGGGATGGAGGTGGGGGGAGGACAGGTAATCAGTCTTTTGACTATTATATCATAAATTAAAATAATTGGCTATCATGGGATGAGTTCTAATGCTAACTCTGTTATTTAACTTGAGCTGTGTTAAAAGTGCACGTTCCACTTTGTTTTCTTGGTAGAATATGAAACAGGAAGTCAACATCATTTGGGACAATGCCTTCTCAGAAAATTTTTTAAAAATCATGTTTTTATTCATTGCAATTTTTAAAAAAGATTTTATTTACTTATTTGACACAGAGAGAGCCCAAGCAGGGGAGCAGCAGGCAGAGAGAGAGGGAGAAACAGGCTTCCTGTGGAGCAGGGAAACCCAGGCAGGGCTTGATCCCAGGACCCTGGAATAATGACCTGAGCTGAAGGTAGATACTTAATGGGCTGAGCCATCCAGGTGCCCCTCACTGCAATTTTTGAAATGTAATTTTTTAAACTAGATTTAATTACTTTTTAGAAAGAGAGGGATCAAGAGAGAGTATGAATGGGGGGGGGGGGAGGAGAGGGAAAAAAAAAGACTCTGTCAAGCAGACTCTGCACTAATCACAGAGCTGGAGTGGGAGCTCCATCTCAGGACACTGAGATCATGACCTGAGCTGAAACCAAGGATCATCCTTTTTTTTTTTTTTTTTTTTTAAAGATTATTTATTTATTTATTTGAGAGACAGAGATTACAAGTAGGCAGAGAGGCAGGCAGAGAGAGAGAGAGGAGACAGCAGGCTCCCTGCTGAGCAGAGAGCCCTATGTGGCACTCAATCCCAGGACCCTGGGATCATGACCTGAGCCGAAGGCAGAGGCTTTAACCCATTGAGCCACCCAAGCACCCCAAGGATCATCCTTTTAACTGGCTGAGCCACCCAAGACCCTGTGAAATGTGACTTTTTAAAAAATGCTTTACACAGGTCTTAGTGTGACTTTGGCAAAATACCTAACAAATAATTCATTAATTCCATTTTTTAATCCTTAAAGAAAGAAAGAAAATTAATTAATTTTACAGGATTGTTAGAGTCTTGAGGCCTGTTGAAGGGTACTTGACATAGGGTGTCCAAAAGAGGTTGACACTGGGAGTTTTTCAGCTTAATCTTTTGTAAGTCATTTTTACTTAGCATTCTTAAAAGGAAATATGTTTATAAGGCAGTAAAATCTGTTAATTTGTAGCAAACATATTTTTTTGTATAATAAAGTTAAAAAAAAAACCCTATAATTTCATCACGGTTTTAGGGCCATTAACTTTAATGGAATTATGAATCAATAGCATGGAAGTTGCTGTTGTCACAAACTTGAAATGCATATTCAGGTATCTCATGCAGTATTCAATAATATAGAAAATCCTAAATCTAAATTGCTACATTTTATTTTGATAATTTTAATTTTTGGGTAGAGAAGTTAATCCTAAAAACTAAATTTAAAAAAAGAATAATTCATTACACCAGCATAACAGCCTTGCTGAATGAAGGCAGATATTAGTATGTAGCCGGTGACGGTACTGAGCACAATGACCAACCAGATCAGCACAGATAATTAATAAATATTCAGCAAATGTAACTTGATTGCTGCTGTATGCTTTAAAAAGAGATTAATTAAAGGAAGGCACAAGTCAGTGCATGAGAACACATTACATAATGAGTTTGTCTTCCAAAAGACTGCTTAGGTTTGAGATCTGCAGACTGCTGACAACAGGCTGCCTTCAGGCTTTCTTTTTCTGTATCCCTTTAAAAAAATTCTTTTTTTTTTTTTAATCTGTAAGATTCTATTTATTTATTTGAGAGAGAGAGAGGGAGGGAGAGGAGAGCATGAGAAGCAGTGAGGGCCAGATGGAGTAACAGGCTCCTTACTGAGCAGGGAGCTGGATGGAGGAGTTGATCCAGGGACTCCGGGATCATGACCTGAGCCGAAAGCAGTCGCCTAACCAACTGAGCCACCTGGTGCTCACTTTTTTTTTCTTTTTCCTTATTCCAACCAGGATTCTCACTCACAGACCTTCAGCTCTGCTAACCAGCTGGTGCTCTCTAGTGGTTGCGTGAGGCTTTAAACAAGACCTGCTACTTTGTGATCATCCTATTGAAAGCAGCTTCCTTCCCCAGGCTGGATACTGTCACCAAATCCTAGCTTCCCCTCCAGGCATTATCCAGACATGCGTCAGACAGGAGCTAATAGGACAGTGGCTGATGGATGCTGGACATACAAACCTAAAAGTTACAGCCTTTTCCCTACTTCACATGCTTTATAAATTATAGTCTGCTAAAAAAGTAGAGATTAGCTCAGTGGAAACTCTAATCACTGATGTTTGGTATTTCCTTTCTTGTTAGTCATTATTCTTAAGTTTTTGTACTGTCAAGATCTGCAACATGGTAGCTATTAAATTAACACTGAGTGGATGAATGAATGAATGAATGAATGAATCTGTGGTAGAAGCTGTTTCAGAAAAAAACAGCCTTTGCAGAGCTTATTGAAAAAGAGGAAAATCTTGGATATGCAAGCAAAACAGGGAAGAGAGAACTTCACGATTCCTTTTCTGAAACACACTTTTTCCCTACTTCATATGAGTGCTCAATCATATGGTTTTAATACATTTTCATATATGATTTTCAGTTTTGTATGATGTGAAGTTTTTCAAAGATTAAACCATCCATTGCATTTTGTTATATAGTATTTACTGTTTCCAGACACGTACAAATACTAGAGGGTCTTTCTTCATTTTGGAGGTCATTGTTTACATAGACAGAAAAACAAAATCTAATTTAGGCAGGTATTTGACTTGTAGACCAGTGTGTTTGTGGCCTTGGAGGACTAAGATGAAGGGTCTAAGAGAATATAATATCAGCCGCATTACTTGTTACTATAGGAAAAGCTGGTGTCGGGGGAGAGACCAAATCTGAGGTCTTCTAAGTTCTAACCTCGAATTTTCTCCATCCCTGGGTTATCTTGGGAAAAGAACATAGTCTCTCTTATGTTCCTTTTCTTCATTTTCAAAATCAGATAAAAATCCACTGTGTCAATCTGTTGACACAGAAGTGTGATCATAAGTTCTAATGATATAACGAATATGGAACACATTTAAAAATCACTTCATATTTGAATTACTATTACCATGAGCAATACTCAGGGAAACTATCCTATTCCCCCGCCTGATTCAGTCTTTTTGTTACCCTTATGTCGAATCAGATGTACATCTATAGCCTTCTAAGACTTTCAGTCCTATGCCTTTCCTCTGGTCTTGAACTTGGCCTGTATTGTAAACAGGGAATACTTTGAGACAGTTCTAGCTTTTATCAATATCTTCACTCCCCAGTACCTAGCAATACCTAGCACACTACCTAACAAAGAATCTGTGCTTAGAATTCTTTTAAATATTTGATGGCTGCATAGTATTCCATTGTGTATATATATATATACCACACCTTCTTTATCCATTCATCTGTTGATGGACATCTAGGTTCTTTCCATAGTTTGGAATATTTGGACCATGAATGAATAAATATAGGGCATATATTCATTGGGGATGTATCAGCAAAAACAGATTATAAAATCTGCAGCAAAGGGTCCTATAATTTTTTAAAAAGATAATTCTGTGATAGTTTATGGTCTTGTACTTTAAGACACTTTTGGTGTAAATATACTTATATGAATGCTATGAGGACAGTAGTAAGCCAGTAAGAGTGACTCTAGGTTGCATTACCAAGGAAGATCTTGAGGAAATGATGCTTGAATTGACATCTTGAGACATATCACTTCTATTGTTAATATAAGTCAAATAAGCAGACAGAATATATATTGATCTAGCCATCAGTAGGTACATGGACATTTAAAGTATGGTTAATGAGTGTATTTGAGTTCAATAACAACAAACTCCCCAAAATAATTCCTGTATATGAAAAGGTCAATGGGAAAACTTCATGACATAATATGATTCTTTGCATGAATCACTTCCATAAGTGAAACCTCCATCAAGGTTTCAAAAGTAAATAAATAAAAGCTACAGGAAATCAGGAAGTAGCTTCTTAGCTGCATATTTTAGCTGTGAAATACAGTTATAAATTATTTAAGGAATTTTATGAATCAAAATGTTATTTTATTATAGATTCTTTTGAATATTTAGCAATATAGTTCAATTTAAACTAGTTCAATATGCATTTGTATAGATGTTTTTAATTCAAGTATAATTAACATATAGTATATATTAGTTTGGGTATACAATATAATGATTCAGCAATTTTATACTCTTTTCTAGGCTCATCAAAATAAATGCACTCATATTCCCCCTATTGCCTCACCTACCTCACTTCATTTTTTCACATATGGATAACCAGATGTGCTAGCATCATTTGTTGAAAAGTCAGCCCTTCCTCTCCTGATATGCAAAGCCACTTTTGCTATAACTGTCTGTATATCTGTGCACCTGTTTCTGGGATCTATTTTCTCTTTTATTTGTCTATCATCCTTACACAGATACTGTGCTGCTTTAATATATATATATATTTATCACTTTATATATAAATGATATGTATATCATTTATATATAAAGTGATATATATATTTAATAAATGATATATATAAATGATATATATGATATATATCATGATATATATGACATATGTGATAAATGATATATTATATATATATATATATATATATATATATAAACTATCCAGTAAACTTTGATATCTGGTATAAAAAATAGATTGTTAGAACTCTAACATATTTTATGTAAATCTTAATCTACAACAAAAAATACGTATAGAAGTTATATACGCACACAGAAGAGAAAGAAGTCAAAGCATACTGATGCAAAAGATCAGCAAAACACATAGGCAGATATCAAGAGATAAAGATACATATAAAAAAATAAGACTAAGGGAAAAGAACAAGATGGCAATAGTAAATTCTTCTCTATCAATGATTACTTAAAAAGTAAATAATTCAACTCCCCCATAAGAAAGACATTGAGTGCTTGAATGGGCAAGCAAATGGACAAAGCACAAGACCTAACTGCATGCTTTCTAGAATAAACTCACTTTAGCTACAAAGGATACACACGAGCTGAAACTGAAAAGTCAGAAAAAGATATTTCATGCAAATGATAAAGAGAGCAGAGGTGGCTATATTTATATGATAAAAAAACAGACTTTAAGTTAAAAACTGTCACAAGAGACAAGGAAGGACATTACATAGTGATAAAAGGATCAATTGAGAACATATAACAGTTACAAATATATATGCACTCAACATCAGAGCACCCAAATATATAAAACAAACATTGACAAACAGAAAGGAGAAATAGAAGAGCAACACAACAATAGTAGGAGACTTGACTACCCCTCTCCCAACAACAGATGGAACATCCAGATAGATATCAATAAGGACAACAACAGACTTGAGCGTATTTTAGACCAAACGAACCTAACAGACATATAGAAAGTACTCTACTCAATAGCAGAACACACATCTTCTCCAACACACAGAAACATTCTCCAGCATAGATTACATGTTAGGTCCCAACACAAATCTTACAACATTGAAGACTGAAATCACACTAAGAGTCTTTTCTGACTATAGGGGCATGGAATTACAAGCCAGCAACAGAAGGGAAACAGGAAAATTCACAAATATATAGACATTAAACAAGCTCTGTACAAGAGATAAGACAAAATGGATCAGATATTTCTGGGACTGAGAGCCTTGGGCAACAATGGGCAGTGCAAATTATTAAAAACATGGTTTGCTAAGTCTTAGTAAATAGTCATGGGTATAATATGAATAAGTAGACAAGTCATGCCAGAAAGACCTCATATTCTTGGTAGTTTTACACTAATGTGTCTGAAAAAGACTCATGATAAAGTGTGGTGGTGTTCATTGAGATATTTGATAAAATCTTCCATAATACCAGCCTCCATGGAAGAAGTTTTACTCAGATAAGGTGTCATTAGTTGGAGAGAGATCATTAGCTATATGCCAGATGTATTGTCTTTGCTGCCATCTTGTCCAACATTTTAAGGATGCTTCAATTAACATAATGAATATGCAGATGGCACACAACTTGGATAGCTAATGTACTGAGTGACAGAGTCATACATTCCAGACACTCTCAAATTCAGAGAAAATGAGGAATCTGACAAGATGAATCTTTTAAGTTTGTATTAAAACCTAAACTGAAAAGGTAATGGGGTGGGGAGAATTACCTTAATTTATAGAGGCTCAAAAAAGCACGAGGGGAAGTTCAGTGACCACGTTCTTTACTTCCACAATGATTTGCATATTTATTATAATTACTGGCTTCCCGTTCATGAGGAACTTGATCATGTTCCTTCTTAGAACAGTCTTCTTTTGGGCATTGGAAGCTCTAACCCTGACAAAGACAGATCTTGGGTGAAACAAGTGATAGGGATTAAGGCGTGCACTTGTGATGAGCACGGGGCGATGTTGGAAGTGCTGAGTCACTACATTGTATACTTGTATATTAACTAGCTGGAATTTAAGTAAAAACTTTAAACAATGTAAAACACCCCCACCATATCTTGGGTAAAGGAAATTTTCTTCGTGTGGATTATTAGGTGTAATGATGGGAGGGGAGCACTTTGTAGTTGAATCCTAACTCCATGTGTGGATTCATAGATCTGTACATTCTGTCTATGGCACCAGCTGGGGTCACTAGTGTGCCTTCAGAAAGTCATTTCGGCATCCTGCCCAGCAGGTTGCTTATGGAGGAGTAAATTCTTCAGGTGGGCACTGACTCCCAAACTTTCTATTCCATAAAATGTCAAATGCAAGAGTGTGTGGAAAATCATGATGACAAAGAAGATGTTCTATGACGTTGTGAATGGTGGTGCCAGCAGAAGCATTGCAGGTAGAGAAGTGGAATCGACTCCTAAAATATGTGATTATTCCCATGAACACAGAGCACTATCCGGGGCATGATGGAAGATCCTTATATAATAGGTCGGCCATCGAGGTTGGCTGGCTTCCCTCGGAAATCTTTGGTCTTTGAGTCTAACAGGCTGGGCATTTGGCAAAGGTTTTAGCAAAATCAGCCGTGATGGCAGAGGGCCTTATTGTATGAGCATTTGTAACTTCCATCCTTATTGTCCTGGATCATTTTACAGGTGCTCATTTCATAAGTTCCAGGATATCTGAGGAAAGAGGCTGACTAATATCCACAGGAGAAGTCACTTTGTCCACCCAATTATTGGTAAAAAACAACAAAATTTGAAGACTCTTGGTGAAAAATGCACAGCAGGAACGTAACTGGAATTTTTAGCCAAAATTGTGCTACTATATCTGTGAAAATATCAAATGTAATTATCATTAAGTCACTCCTAAATTTAAAAGGCTGATTTTTGTCCCTCGAGCTCTGTTGTGCACCTTCTACAGTTCATTCTTTGCCCTGGAAGATGGACCCGTGGAGACAAACTTGCCCTGGGCCTCCCGCTTACTGATTTAGGGACAGGAAAGCAGAGGAATGAGATGAGAGTTGGGCTAATGGGCCCAGGCCCCCTCTGTGAGAACAGGACTTGCTGTGCTCCAGGCAGGGGTGCCTGATTTACTCAGCAATCTTTCCTCAGTCTTCTGCCTCACCAGTCAAGTCTTTTGGTGCAAAGCTTTCACTTTCTGTTCTCGATTTGCTACAATGACCAAAGAGCTGGGATTTATGTGTCACTTTAAATTTCATCTCAACTTATAAAATTAGTATTTCCAGAATTATATTACTCCTTTGAGATGGGCCTCGAGGGAATTTTTTAGTAATAAGAAAGTTCCCAAACTGGATTTGAGTGGTGGTTGCACAAATCTGTATGTTTGCTAAAAATCAGCTAATCATGTGCTTACAATGAGGGCATTTTATGGTATATAAAGTATACCTCACTACAGCTGAGGAAAAAAATCTGAAATTTCCGGCCTGTCTTGTGAATAGTGGGCTTTTTTTTTCAAATACCAGAAAAGGTAACTGAAAAATATGGTTTATTTCCCAAGTTCTCCCCACCCCTTAATTTTTTTTTTTTGTATTTAAGATGTCTTTAGAATGCTAAAAATTGCCAGTGTTTATTTTCTTCAAATTATATTATTAAATTATTAGCATGATTTGTAAGCAATGTTGTTTTTGGATCAGGAAATTTAACTTTTAGGTAATTGCAAGCTATTATATTGAATCAGATATCACTATATTAGGAAGTATAATTGAAAATTCACATATTTTGGCTCAACCAGGAGACACCTATGTATCCTATAACTCTAAAAGGCGTACAATTTCCATTTGCCTAACTTTATGTGTTAATCAGGGAACATTTTTTAAAGAACCACATACTGGGTTCCTGGGTGGCTCAGTCTTTAAGCAACTGCCTTCAGCTCAGGTCATGATCCCAGGGTCCTGGGATCCAGGCCATCAGATTCCCTACTCAGTGGGAAGTCTGCTTCTCTCTCTCCCACTTTCCCTGCTTGTGTTCCCTCTCTCTCTCTGTCTCTGTCAAATAAATAAATAAAATCTTTAAAAAATAAAGAACCACATATGATGTTAAATTCAATATGTGGTGGACAGTTGAAAAAATCACATGTTAAGTCAAGAGAAATAAACTGAAAAAAAAAGAAAACACTTCCTTTGTGGTTTTCACCAATAGATGAAAAACTGCGCCCTTGTTTGTACTCTGAGTGGACAATTTGAGGACTAGCTTTGATTAAAAGCAGATTTTATTTTTTTATTACATATCATACTTAAAAATAAAACGCACATATATATACACATATATTCACCCACATCGAAGATGGAAGACGAAGACAGATAAATGACATTGAATTTACAATTGAAAAAAAGGAGTTCCAGCCAAACATCCCAAGTTAAATCTAAAGGTATGGAATTCATTTTTTTTTAATTGGTGTGGGTTAATATGAGTATAGATTTAATATGGGTTAATATTAATATGAATATGAATGTGGACCATAATTTCCAATATTCTATTTTTTACTGTTCTTGGACTATTTTAATTTTTGGTGTTTTTCTCTTTCTGTCTCTGTCTTGACTTTCTGTCTCTCTGTCTCATTTATCAAGGCGAGGACTAACAATTATTTACTTATTTTATTTTATTATTCAATTTAAATTTTTAAAAAGTTTATTTACTTATTTGATGCAGAAAGAGCACAAGCAGGGGGAAAGGCAGAGGGAGAGGGAGAAGCAAGGTCTTCTCAAAGCAGGAAGCCCAAAGTGGGGCTTGATTCCAGGACCCTGATTGTGACCTGGGCCGAAGGCAGACGCTTAACCAACTGAGCCACCCAGGTGCTCCAAGTTATTTTCCTTTTAAAGTAGCACCTTGAAGGGTCCTGGGATCCAGACCCACATCACGTGCCCTGCTTAGTGGGAAACCTGCTTCTCCCTTTCCTGGTTCCCCTGCTTGTGTTCCCTCTCTCACTGTTTCTCTCTCTGTCAAATAAATAAAAATCTTTAAAAAATAAAGTTAAAACCTTAAATCATATAATTTCCTAAGGATTCTCAGGAAAAATACAAATAAGTTAAAATTAATAAAATTAAAATGAATATTTAGTGCCACTTATCAATTGCTTTATCATTCATAAAAATGGCATCTTTAATACCAGTTTTTAATTCAATGTGTCAAAAACTTTAAAATATGTTTTTCACCATATGGAAAATTTTGTTTTGGAAAATAGAGATGTTAACGTGAAAGACCACAAATGTAACGACTCTTCTGTGCAAACTTTTTTTTCACACTCAGTTTGTAGATGACACTTTGAAACCAGAATGTGTTTTGGTTGAGGAAAGGAGCTCAGGAGGCTGCCAATGATAAATGTGCAACTCCTAGCTATTTAAGTGGCATATACTGATACTTATCCTTTATCAATGTATCCTTCGCTAAGAGTAAAGTTTGCTAATATTTAGTAAAGCTTGTGGTATGACATACATTTAAATCTAGCTGACAATTTAAGCCTTGTCATTATACACAGAGATTTTATTTAACTTTGTGATATATTTGTATATGTTTTCTCATGTCTTGGTGCTAATGGAAATAAGAAATTACATTTTTTTGCTACGATCTAAAGCTTCAGAATCACTATAGAAATAGAATTACTAATAATATAGTTACTTAAAGCAGATTGAAATGTTTTTGCAGGGCTTTTTGTCCTTAGAATATATTCTATTAGACAAGTACAGTCAAATTATGTTAAATTGCTTGAGGGGAACCTGGGTGGTTCTCAGTTAAGGGTCTGCCTTCAGCTCAGTTCACTGTCTCAGGTTCCTGGGATCACGCCTTCCCATGCCCCACAGTCAGGGCTTCCTTCTCACTAGGGGATCTTCTCCATCTCCCTTTGCCTCTCCCCACTTGCTTGTGCATACATGCGCACTCTCTCTCTCAAATAGCTAAATAAAATTTTTTTAAAAAATAAAAATAAGAAAAATGAAATTGCTTGAAATACTTCCTCTCTACGGGTTAGAGCCCTTTATTTCATATTCCATTTTATTTGGGGGGATCACTTTTTTCATTTTGATGTAATTATAATTCTGTATAAATATACATATTATGCAATCATAACAATATACATAATGCCTATTATATAATTAGAATCATTTTATAACTATTTAAAACATTTATCTATTTCTAAAGTCTGTATAGCAAGGTACTTCCAGAGATCTTCAGCTCCCAAAGATCCAGCTTCTTTCTTGTTGCCTTCACCCTGCTCTCTCCCTCCATACATTTCAATCCTATATACAGCCTAATATTTCTCTATTAAGTGGGTATACACCATACTTCATTCAACTAGTTCCATTACTGGGCACTTAAGATGTTTACATTCTTTTCCTATTCTACCCCTGTTATAAATAGCATTGCAATGCCTTGCACATATGTCTTTCCATATATTGCTGATGTGTAACTTGGATGTTTTCCTAGAAGACAGACTGCTGGATGTCAACATAAATGTTTATATAATTTTGCTAGTTTTCCCCCAAATATCCTCCACAGGATTGTACCATTCTATGCCACAATGATCATTGAATGCAAACATCTTTTTGAAATACTGATTTCAATTCTCTAGGATATACCCATGAATGCAATTACTGGATTATATAATAGCACTATTTTTAATTTTTTGAGGGATTGCCATTCTGGTTTCCTAGTGACTGCACCATATTACATTTTCACCAACAGTGTGCAAGGGCTCAAAGTTCTCCACACCCTCACCAACACTTGTTAACTCTTTTTGGTAGTAGCCATTCTGACAGACGTGAAGTGATATCTCATTATTGTTTTGTTTGCATTTCCCTGATGATTAGTGACATTGAACAACTTTTCACGTACTTGGCCATTTGTAGGCCTTCTTTGGAAAACTATCTATTCATATCCTCTGCCCATTTTTTAATGATTTTTTTCCTGAGTTGTATAAATTGTATGCATTCTTGTATATTTTGAATGTTGACCATTTATCAGATAGTTACATAATTTTCCAGTATTTTCTCCCTCTATTTTGTTTTCATTCCTAGTTCCTTAATGTTTAAAGTTAGATGGTTTATTTGAGGGGTGCCTGGATGGTTCAATGGGTTAAAGCCTCTGCCTTCAGCTCAGGTCATGAACCCAAGATCCTGGATTGAGCCCTCCGTAGGGAGCCTGACCAGCCCCCCGCCTGCCTCTCTGCCTACTTGTGATCTCTGTCTGTCAAATAAATAAATAAAATCTTAAAAAAAGAAGTTAGATGGTTTATTTGAGATTTTTCTTTTAATATAAAATGTAGTTGTTTCTCTCTTAGAAGTACTTTTGGAGCATTGGGTGTGGTGTATAAACAATGAATTTTGGAACACTGAACAAAAATTAAATTAAATTAAATTAAAAAAAAAAGATTTGCCAGGGTCCTTGGAAAATCTAAAAAAAGGGGGGGGCTTTTGTTGCATCCTTTAAGTTCAATGTATTTTCACGTTTGTTTCAAGATTTTTTTTTTAAATTTTCATTTTGATTTCTTCTTTGACTTGTTAGTGGTTCAGGAGTGTGTTGCTTTATTTGACGTATCTGTAAATTCTCCAGTTATCCTGCTGCCTTAAGGTGTAGTTTTATACTATTGTCATTGGAAAAAAATCCTTGATATAATTTCAGTCTTCCTAAATTTGCCATGACTTCTTTTGTAGCCTATCATATGATCTATCCTGGAGAATGTTTTGTGTGCATTTGAGAAGAATGTGTTTCCCACTGTTGTTGGATAGAATGTTCTGTGTATGTCTGTTAGGTCCATTTTGTCTAAAGTAATAGCTCACATCCCAGATTTTTGTAGTGATTTTTGGTTTGGATGATCTATCTGTTGTTGAATGTGAGGTATTGAAATCCCCTGTTATTAGGGCATTGTTATCTATTCCTCCCTTTCAAATCTGTTAATATTTGTTTGATGTATTTAGCTACTCTGATGTTGGCTGCATATATATTTATGATTGTTATATTCTCTTGATAAACTGAGCCCTTTATCATTACATAATTACCTTCTTTGTCTCTTGTTACAGTTTTTGACTTAACCGCTACATTGTCTTATATAAGTATAGCTACCTCTGCTCTCTTTAGTTTCTATCTGCATGGCATATCTTTTTCTATCCCTTCTCTTTAAGTCTATGTGTATCTATGTGTATCCTTAAAGATGAAGTGAGTCTCTTGTATGCAGCATGTAGTTGTGTCCCGTTTTTGTTTTGTTTTGTTTTAATCTATCTAGCCACTCCATATCTTTAGATTAGAGTATTGAATCTGTTAAGAATTAGAATAATTCTAATTCTTCATATAAAAAGACATAAAACAGCCAAATATCAGGTAATAAGATGGCATTAGTAATTCCCTTATTCTTTTCTCCTTCTCTTGTGGCCTTCCTTTGTGAATTGACTTTTCATAGTGGTATGCTTTGATTTCCTTTTTTTTTTTTTTTAAAGATTTTATTTATTTATTTGACAGAGAGAGAGCACAAGTAGGTAGAGAGGCAGGCAGAAAGAGAGAAGGAAGCAGGGTCCCCACTGAGCAGAGAGCCCAAATGTGGGGCTCGATCCCAGGACCCTGAGACGAAGGCAGAGGCCCAACCCGCTGAGCCACCCAGGACCCTGATTCCCTTTTCTTTTAATGTGTGCATCTGCTGTAGGTTTTGCTTTGTGATTACCATGAGGTTTATATAAAACATCTTATAACAGTCTATTCTACACTGATAACAACTAATTACAATTGCATGCAAATCTCTACCTTTTAAATGCCTATCTTTTATGTTTTTGATATCACAATTTACCTCTTTTTATATTGTGTATTCATTAGCAAATTACTGTAGCTATAGTTACTTTCAAGAATATTTTCTTTTAAACTTTATACTAGAGTTAATTTTTTTCCAAACTTTTGTGGAAAACTTCTGACATTTCTCAATGAACTTAATTAGACAAAAAAACTGCATATTGAACAAGTGTCCATCGATCCTTGCTTCATTTCTAGTTTAAAGTTGTTGGATTTTATCAATTGCACTTTTTACATCTATTAGGATGATGATACATTTCTCTCTAGCTCTATTAGTAAGATAAAATGAATTTCTTACTATTGGACAATACTTGTATTCCTAGAATAAACTCATTATGGTGAAGGTATAATATATATAATAATATATTTTATATATTATAATTATTATATTATCTATTATAATTATATAATAATTATAATATATAATAATATATTTAAGAATTTTGTTTGGACACTTAGGAGTGACTGATCATAGGGCTTTTTAATTTTTAAATTATTTTTATTTTCATTTTCTGTTATTAAAAGACTTATAAGTTAAAGTCTGTACAGGAGAATTCTCTACAGCTTCTCTAAAGGAGAAAATACAGCGTAATGAAAATGTTATTTCCTGCAAAACTGTAAGCCTTATATGCCTCAAATTCATACAGTGAAGCTCAACTCATGATACTTAGAAGAAATAATTGAGTTTGAATTGAATTTGAAAAGGCTTCCACACCCTTTCTCCTAATGTTTTCTGATAGTCATGTGTTTTATTTTTTTAAAATGAATAAATGACATTTTTCCCATGTGTTGAATACTTTGGATTTGTTGATTATAAATTTTATTATATTAAAATATTAAAAAATATCTGGGAACATAGGGTATTAATTAATTGAATTACAATAAATCTTATTTTATGATCTTTGGCATTATCATAAGATAAAAACTGTGTACTATTTCTCTGACATACTGTTTTATATGGTTTATTATGCTTTTTCTTGACAGATTTCAGCATCTTCAAATGTGCTTTTTTTTTTTTTTATTCCCACAGGTTTAAGGGATATTTGGAACATGAAGCTCAGTATTTAGTAACTCAATTTATTGACTGAACTCTAAGGATAATAATAGTTATGGGGAGTGGCTCCTTACTGTGATGCATTTATAAAAATTATCTTGGATGACAAAACCATTATGCAAAATATAGACATTCATTTATTCAGTATATACTAATTGCTAATCCAATTCCATATGCTAATGTCCACCAACCCATGTCCTATTTAATGAGGTTGAGAAAAATAACAACATATTGCGACTATTTCCTTTCTGTTTTATCATATCAATTTGTTCGTTAATAGCCATCACAGAATGCACATCTCATTTCTAATGTAGCAGCATAGGCATATGAAAAATAAAACAGTTATCACTCTTAAAATGTTTAACATTTAACGAGAAGCTGAAACATCATTATTACATTGGTTAAAAAAAATTTTAGGATTCTTTTTAGGTTAGTTCTGATTTGTATTACATCCTCTGTAAATTAAATAGGTTGAATACTTGGGAATATTATATTAAAGCAAATTATTAATTAGAAAGTATATATTTGTGTGACTATATATGTGTGTATCTGTAAGTGCCCATGAACTTGTGTATGTGCATACACATGCACACTTGGGGAATTATTAGGTGTATATGTTAAATTTCTTTATCCCACTAGTCAATTATGTCAAATATTAGCAATTTCTTAAGATGCAAAATAACATGCCTCATAGCTCTCCCCATGCAGTGTTACCATTACTAAATAAAGTAGGATTGCATTTTTCTATTTATTTAAGTTTTAAGTTTTTGATTGCTTAACATCCTTTAAAATTCAAAACCCATATTATATGCAATCCTATTACTACAATTGCTTTCACTACTTGGAAATGTACTTTTCTGAGCTAATTTATGTGATTAATCTCTCAGATGGTTCTGTGATGTCACACTGGTATAAAATCTTATTGGGAATATCAGGAACAGTAAACGGTATACTGGTTTTGACTTTGATCTCCCTATCTTTACTAGGTAAGTTAAAAGATCTTGAATAAAAATATGGAAAATGTTTACTCTTTTCTTATGACTTTTCATACTCATTCATCCATTTGTTCATTTTTTGTTAACAAACTCTTTTAAAAAGAAGCTACTATGTATAAAGCTGTATATTGTACTCCATTGTAATGTATTTAATATGTAATCAAATCAGGTAAGTATCTTGTTCTCAAATGGCATACAATCTAAAAGGAAGAAAATGTGTGTATGTGTGTGTGTGTGTGAGAGAGAGAGAGAGAGAGATGTATATTAGGAAGCCATGTTTTTTGATTTCTTAGAAACCTGTGAATAGATAGGATTCCATGATTTTTCTTAGAAATTTTTATATGTTGTATGTAAAATTGTATTTAATTTATACTATGTACTACTATATCCCAAGGTTTACTGCAAATTTCCAGAATTTAAAAAAAAAAAACTTCTCAAAACAAAAAACAAAAAAAAATGAATAAACATGGTGAGAAATCTCTAATGAAATAAACAGATTTTTAAAAAGTAATTATGGTAGAATGGGCTAAGCACAGTGTCATAGGTTTCAGAAAAACATGACATCAAGAAAGCATGGAAAGAGCATGTATACTCTTTAGAGAGGGAATTTTGCTTTATTTATTCCTGTATCACCAGTTCTTAGCATGATGCCTGGCACAGAATAGTTCCTCAACAAATATGTATTCTGTAAATGATTTAATTATGTAATATTTGAAATTATTTTTCATTAAATAAACATGAGAATAAGAAAGAAACGTTCTAGTTATCTCTTCAGTTATTTCTTGTTCTAATCATCAGAATCATTCCAAAGATATTTCTGTCTGGAGCACCGCACAGGGAAAAGATATTTACCCAGTGTTAAAATAATTCTGTTTTTAAGTTTCTCAGGGAATATTGCTAAAATGCCAAGAAGCAAAGAATTCAAATATCACCCAACATGATGATATTGGAAACCTGATAATGAACAGTGGCACAAGAGGAAATATAAGTAATAAGGATAGAAGTTACTGTGGTTCAAAAGCTACAGGTATATCTCAAGATTTTGGCCTGTATTTGTTTTAATTGTTTTGGCTTTCTAAGTTTAAAAAATCTTATTTAACAGTTATGCAGATTTAAATTAATAAAGATTTGATATCAATCTATTTTTCATTCAAAATTTCATATATCTATATCTACATATGCATATGTATATATATATAATTTATTACTTTTTTTGTAGTGGGACGGTAGTATCAGTGAAAAAATAACAAAGAGGCTCTTCCTTGCAGGAGTTTAAAATCAAATTGAAACCCATAAACATGGCAAGTTAATTGTGATTATAAGGCAGTATGTAAATAACTATATTTTGTCTCTTATTTATTCTGTTTTGAAATACAAAAGGAATAAAAGTAATTATATGTAATAAATGATTCATTATGATTTTGTGCTTAGAACTTCCAATTATACAAAATTTTGGAAAAACCATGCCTTCTACTTCCAATTTTGCTTTAGTTTAACTTTAAAGTGTTTAACTTTTGGGACCTTCAATATCTTCAATATCTTCAATATCTTCAATTTACAGTAATGTGCAAAGTGTGTAGATTAATTTGTTTTATGATTATTTACCAAAGGATTTTCCCTAGGGGTGCCTGGGTGGCTCAGTCAGTTAGGCGTTGGACTCTTGCTTTCTGGTCAGGTCACGATCTTGGGATCCTGGGATCGAGCCCCAAGTAGGGCTTGACACTCAGTGGGGGGGTCTGCTGGAGTTTCTCTCTCCCTTTCTCTTTGCTCCTCCCTCCATTCTAAATAAATAAATAAAATCTTTTAAAAAAAGGATTTTCTCTAATCCACTAGTTTATGTTGTTCTCTTGATCACGTATGAAAATGTCATATTTATTATTGTTTACTTATTGATACTGTTTTGTTTTGGATTATCTATCTATTTTACATGTACAAGTCCCAAACTAATTGAAATACTATAATTTTAACACGTATTTTTGACCATGACTATTTAATTTATCATTATGTTGGGTATTATAATGGAACATTTTCAGAGATAAGGAAACTTTGATAGGTAAATGTGGAATCATATAGATAACATTAAGCTTTCCTTAAAATTAGTCTAACTACTGTATATCGAGCTGTAAGGTATTAATTTCCATTAGGTTTTTCTCCTTTTTTAAATGAGGAAATATCCACAAACATGAAGTTAGCTATTTAAAATAAAATAATTCAGGGTGCCTGGGTGGCTCAGTTGGCTAAAGCCTCTGCCTTTGGCTCAGGTCATGATCCCAGGGTCCTGGGATTAAACCCCGCACTGGGCTCTCTGTTCAGCAGGGAACCTGCTTCCCCCTCTCTCTCTGACTGCCTCTGCCGGTCCAGCAGGAGAAAGACACCTGAAAGTAGGGCTGGGAGATTTAAGGAAAAGAGAGAGAGAGACAGCGGGCTCAGGAGGACTACTCCATCTCAGGCGAGTAGCAACTTTATTTCTTCATGTAACCACTTTTATACAGCTTCAGCACAATGCTGGTATCAATACTCAATCATATCGGTCAGTGAAAAATGAGTCAGGCAGGATGTTAATAGGCTATTAGCCTCCAGACTTTTGTGATAATCTTAAGGTTCCAAGAATGTGTTTTTTCTCAAGATAAGTCATAAGTGAATCACATAAAACTACACAGATGTTATTTTCACCCTGAATAGCCTTTCAGAGTCAAGCCATGTGAGCATCCCCGCTGGACTTGCTCCAAGTTCCCTTGGCACACAAGGGCGTCCCCAGGTGTGTTCAAGTTCACTTCTTATCCAGGCTTCCAGAGCCATAACAACGCAGTTCCCAACATGCCTCTGCCTACTTGTGATCTCTGTAAGAGATCTTTATAAAAATAAAATAAAACAATTCAATAGCAGTAGGACATTTGAATGTGCAACAACTATATCTATCTAGTTCCAAAACATTTTCATCACCCAAAAAGAAATTCTATTCTCAGTAAGCAATTGCCCATTTCCTCTCACCCGGCCTTTAACAACCACTAATCTGCTTTCTGTCTCTGTGGATTTACCTATTTTAGACTTTCATATAATGGAATCACAGAATATTTCACTTTTTGTGTTTTGCTTCTTTCACTTAGCATAATGTTTTCAAGATTCACCCATGTTGTATCATATATCATCATTTTATTCCCTTTTATGACTGGAGAATATTCCTCTGAATATATATCACAATTTGCTTAAGATGGCAATACTGATCAAAGAGATCTGCATATTCAAAGAAATTCTTATCAAAATTCCAATGGCCTTTTTTCATGAAAATGGACAAGGTGATCCTAAAATTCATGTGAAATTGAAAGAAATCCTGGATAGCAAAAACAATCTTTTTTTTTTTTTTTAAAGATTTTATTTATTTATTTGACAGAGAGAAATCACAAGTAGATGGAGAGGCAGGAAGAGAGAGAGAGAGGGAAGCAGGCTCTCCGCCGAGCAGAGAGCCCGATGCGGGACTCAATCCCAGGACTCTGAGATCATGACCTGAGCCGAAGGCAGCGGCTTAACCCACTGAGCCACCCAGGCGCCCCTAAAAACAATCTTGAAAAGGAAGAATTAGCTTGGAAGATTCATATTTTCCAGTGTTAAAACTTAATAGGATGGGGAGAATGAATAGTGACTGCAATTTACAGGATTTTATTTTGGGATGATGAAAATAGTTTGAAATGAGATAGTAGTTATGCTTACACATTGTAGCTGTACTAAAATCCATGGCATTTCAAATTTAAGGTAATTAAAATGGTGATTTTATTTCAGATGAATTTAACTTCAACAAAGATAGGAAAATTTAATGGCTGGAAGTTTGAATAGTTACACTGACCTGAACTCATATTTATTCATTCAATTCACTTTCTCTCATTATTATGCCAAAGTCTCAGATATTCTCAATTGAAGACCTAGGTTTAATTTAATTTAAGAAAATCAAAGAACTTGAACTTATAATTATATAGAGGCCAAAAAACTATTATGCTCAACATTATTTAATATCAAAAAGGAGTTATTAAGTAAGATTTATGCATACAAAAAGAGAGAAATCTTAAAGCTTTCTATAATTAAATTCTAAGTGAATGGTATAAATAATATTTAATCTCACATATAGCATTAATGCAATTTACAACTTAAATGGCTGAAAAGAAATGGAATGAAAAAGAAATCCCCTTTTGTCTAAGTTTTTCTTCATCTTACTAAATTAATTTTTTAATTCCCAAGAATTATCATTTGCAATTTGGACATCTTGTAAATCTGAACACTTTGTTGTGAGTGATTTTATCATACAGCTCCACTCTTATTTATACAACACAGAAGTATTCAATTTTCAGAGATACATATATAACTTTATTTTCTTTATTTCCTCCATTTCCCTGTAGGGTTGTGCCCATCGGAATGGCTCAAATATCAAAAAAAGTGTTATTGGTTCTCTAATGAAATGAAAAGTTGGAGTGACAGTTATGGGTATTGTTTGGGAAGGAAATCTCATCTACCAATCATTCAGGACCAACTTGAAATGGTAAGTGGTTTAGTGTCAGGGTTATGGCATTAGTCTCTGTACAGATAGAAGTGGTTTTCCTCAAGACAATTATCAGATGATTTCACTCATATGTGGAATTTAAGAAACAAAACAGAGGATCATAGGGGAAAAGAGGGGAAAAAAAAAAAAGATGAAATCAGAGAAGGAGACACACCATAAGAGACTCTTAACTATAGGAAACAAACTGAGGGTTGCTGGAGGGGAAGTGGAAGGGAAGATGTGGTAACTGGGGGATGGGTATTAAGGAGGCCACAAGATGTGATGAGCACTGGGTGTTATATGCAACTGATGAATCACTAAACTCTACCTGTGAAACTAATAATACACTGTATGTTAATTACTTGAATTAAAAAAGAAAACATTATGCTAAATGAATGAAAAAAAAAAAAGAAAGAAAGAAAGGTTTTCCTCAAGGGGTACCTTAGTGGTTCAATCAGTTAAGCATCTGACTTGATTTCAGCTCAGGTCATGATCTCAGGGTCCTGACATCAAGGCTCCCTTTAGCTCCCCACTCAGCACAGAGGGTGCATGGGATTCCTTCTTTCTTTTCCCCTCTGCCCATCCCCTCACTCACACACTCTCTCTCTCAGTCCTTCTAAAATAAATCTTTTTAAAAAATGGCTTTTCTCAAATCTCTTCCCATTCCTTCCATTAAAGTATCATTTATCTTGATTACTGAGTTTTTGCATCCTCCTAAATTTTGTGCTCAATGCCAGTGCCTCACTTGGCTCATGCTAATCCTGGGCGGAATATTTATATCCGATTTACAAGTGATATACATGTATGTGTATGTATGTATGTAATATATATTGTATGTAAATAAGTTATGAATTCACTAGTATAAGAATGTTCATGTAGGATGCTAACTGTCCAATAAAATTCTATATCTTACTTAGTATGTCTACGTTGTTAAAATATTCTGTTCATTGAGTTACTCTTTACTCACTTCTTAGGCTTTTATACAGAAAAACCTAAAACAAGCAAATTACGTGTGGATTGGGCTTAACTTTACATCCCTAAAGAGGACATGGACCTGGGTGGATGGTTCTCCATTAGATTCAAAGACGTGAGTCTTTCCAAAAACACTGTCTGACTTTCTGTCTATTGTAGAACTTATCTTCATAAAGTACCTCTAAGTTCACCAAAATCTAATCTGAAATAATTCTTGATACTAATGAATTTGAAAGGATGAAAATCAATTTAATATTCACTGGAGTAATGATGGATATTTTGGGTTGTTTTCAAAACAAAAAGATTCCAAAACAGTAATTATTTTGCATTTATTGTTTAAATATAGAACAATGGTAAAAAGACTAGAACAGGGATATGGACGCAGATTTACTCTTAGGTCTGTCATTTCTAACAGATTCTTTGCAAACTCCGTGCCAATCACAAAATGAGTCTAAGTCACAGAGATATTGTAACTTCTAGTAAATCAAGGGATTTGAAAATGCCCTGAAATCTGAATGGCCTTTTAACTAAAGGAGGGTATTAGCTGCAAACACAAATGGATGTCTTCAGCAACAGTGATTAACAATATATTTATCCCTTCCTCTACAGATTTTCCATAAAAGGGCCAACTAAAGAAAATAGCTGTGCTGCCACCAAGGAAAGCAAAATTTATTCTGAAACCTGCAGCAGTGTTTTCAGATGGATTTGTCAATCAATCAATAATCAATGATCAAAATTTTTTGCCAATTAAGTTTTAATATTAATATTAAGGAGTAAGAATTTAAAAGCACAATTAAAAAATAGAACTGTGATTAAACAACAAAATGTCTTCTCTATTTTCCCTCCATCATCTACATGGATCCCAACCTTAGAGTACACCATGTAAACAATCTAAAATATGCCCTTTCAATGTTTTATGTGGTAATATAATAAAGTATGAGTCCATGCATTCATACTCAGGATTTTTATTTGCTTTCATTTTACAACAAATGTGATCAAATTACATCTGCTTTTCTGTATTGTGCTTGTTTAATTTGTAACAATATCCTATGCAAATTACATACAATTCTGAGTTGCATTATAGTGTGGATTTATATATATATTTTTACTGGTTTGTTGATAAGCATTAACTTTGTTTTCAAGTTTTTTCTGCTGTAAACTATGCTGCAATAAACACTCTGAACATCTTTTTAAAAAGTAGTACCTTTTTTTCTTTGATATAAACTTTGTAACTCAAAAGCATTAAATATTTTGTTTGCTTTAGATTTTATACAATTTTCATCTAAATTTAGAAACTCTCATAAACGTATAACATTACAGGTACAGAGCAAAAGCACTTTCCTTCTTCCCGAACCTCTTGAGAATTACTTGCCAGATTGATACATTTTATTATGAAAATTTCAAGTATCATTGGATACTTTTGTGCATATTTTCTACAAAAATTCCTCCACTTAATCACAACTAAGTGATCAAAATTAATAAACTAGCATCAACACAGTGCTACCATCTAGTTCTCAGACTCTATTTAAGGTTTGCCAATTGTCTCTAAAGGATCCAGCTCAGAATCATCTTCTGCGTTTAGTTATTATGTCTCTTTAATCTCCTTCCCTTTGGAAGAGTTCTTTAGCCTTCCTTGTTATTCACAACTTGACACTTCGGAATACTACAACCCAGTTTTTCTGCAAAATGCTCTTTAATCTCAATCTGCCTGATTATTTCTCATTGTCATATTCAACTGCTCCTTGACAAAAACAGTGAAAAGTTCTTCTTGCATCCCGTCAGGAGGCACACATATTTATTTGTTCCATTGTTGATGCCATTGACTTTGTTCACATGCTTAATGTGATATCTATCAGACTTCACATAAAGTTTCTCTTTCTCTTTGTAATTAATTAATATTTTGTGGACAATAACAAAGATGGCTTTAACATTCCCTTCAGCTTGGTTAAATTTTAGACAAGCTTTGTTCTTCCTATCTTATGAGGCCCTGACTCCTCATTTTTAGACCATTTAAGTTAGGAAATTTGTGATTGGAAATTCTGTGTCTGCTTCTTTGAGATGTAAATCTTTCAAAGAGCTTTTTAAAGGCTTTACAATCCAGAAGTGCCTATCTTAAGGACCAGAGAGTCATTCTTTTGATATGTAACTAACCATCAAGAAAAGTGGCACCTCTATTTCTTAGCTTCTGTGGGAAGGTAGGAGGCTAACTTCAGTGGGCACTTAGATCCAAGTTGGAAAGCAAACATTACAGGTACAGAGCCAAAGCTCTCTGTCAGGCTCCTTGCTTGGTTGGGAGCCTGCTGCTCCTCCCTCTCTCCTGCTGTGCTCTCTCTCAATAAATAAATGAAATCTCTCAAATAAAAGAAATCTTTAAAAAAGAGAAAGAGCCAACTGTTAGAAGCATTTTCTTTAAAATGTGAAACTAATTAAAAAAAAACAAGAGTTGTAAAACTCTCTCCTATCATGAAGACCCGCAAACGCTGGCCGACACATATGGTGTATGATCGCCGCCCCCGACCCTAGCTCTGCAAAACACTGCTGTCCTCTGTTTCAGCAGATTGTAGTTCTCTAGAATAATGTAAACAATTACATTTCCATATAAAAAAGTAACTAAAAAAAAAAAGTAACTATTTTAAAAAATAATAAAATTACATAGTTGGAATAGCATAAATTTCAGATACATTTAATGGGGACACATGTAATAAATAACATGACTTATTAGAAAAACTGTAAATCATACAAGATGATAAACACAATACAACATATATATTATAAATGAATAAAAAATAATATTTTAAATATAGCACTCTCCAAATGGATCTATAGATCCTATAAAATTAATTACAGGCATTTTCTAAAATTGATATAGAAAAAGAAAAAAGATCCAGGCAACTTGAAAAGAAGAAAAATAAGTCAAAGTAAGTTATTTTGACAATTATCAAGATGAATTATCAGGTTCGAACATTAAAGTAGTGAAGTGTTGAAAATTAAATTATACAGAGGGAAAGAAAAAAAGGGTGACAAAAATCAGGTATCCATGTCAGTTAATGCATTTTCCGCCTACAAATCCATTTTCTTTCTGTGTAGCATCTAGCCGTTGCTGCACCATTATCATCTAAGTAAGCACATTTTTCACTTCCTCTCACAGGAAACCTATGATAAAGGGATTAAACACCAAGAATGAAAAAATCCTGTGATTTCTCGCTTGCCCAATAACCCCATTAAAAAAAATAATAATCTTTCCAGTGTCCTGAAAAGTGTGCTGTGGTACAGTGCTCTCTTGTTAAGGGGAAGATAACCTGTACCAAATTAGACCCTAAAAGTTTCTCTTCCAAGAATTTATACCCTAAAAGTTTCTGTTAAACTGACATTAAGAGAGTTATGTGTAATCAGCAGAATTACCAGTTTATATGAACCAATAGTTCTCAACACAAGGTGATTTTTGCTTTGTGTTCCCTACTCCACCCCCTAATACACACATACACAAGTGACACTTGGCAACATCTGGAGACATTCTGGATTTTCATAAGTGGAGGGGGGGACCTCTCTAATAGGCAGAAGCAAGAAGTTCTGCTAACATTCTAAAATGCACAAGACAGAACTCCCTCCCTACAGCAAAGAATTATTCAGCTTAAAATGTCAGTAGTGTTGCTGTTGAGAAATTCTAATATAAACTAAATGGCTAAATGGCTGGCGGTCACCATTTAGGGAGGTTATGTGGAGGTCATATGTGCAGTAAATTTTGCAAAATGGAAGATATGAAGATATAAATCAAGTTAAAATGAACAGGAAGTTTAACTTGAACTGTAAAAGGTGTCAGCAAACAGGTAGCATGAAGCTTGAAGAATAAATACAAATTGGAGAATATAGGTTAAAAGCAGGCATATGTTTCTTGGAATTTTTTTTTTTTTTGGTCTATGTTTATGAATCACTGGTCTATATTTTCAAAATAACCAGCAAAGATTTTCCTTCTTATATTTTGATTTCCAACCTCCCTGGTTGATTCTTAGAACTAATGCATCTTAGAACTAATTGATTTTCATCTTTTCAAATTCATTAGTATCAAGAATTATTTCAGATTAGATTTTGGTGAACTTAGAGGTAATACATGATACAATTTTCCCTATCTCATTTTTCCAACACACACCCAAACCTTGGGCTCTAGAGAAAGGCAGCTAATGTAGTTTCTGGAGAAGGCTGTGTTATCTAAATTTAAATAATCCCTCAAAGAAAGAAACTCACCGTTTGTTAAATATGGTTCCTTTTACCCATCGTCCTGTTTGATTTTCTGTCATCTCCAGCCCAATCCAGTGATCAGAAGTGCATTTGTATCGCTTAAGAAATCCCTTTAGAGACAAAATAAATTTCGTATGTTTTTTAGTTTTTGCTACAACCTATTGCATCCCCCCCTGCTTTGCAGGTTTTGAAGGGCAAGGCAACAAACGTTCAACTCCCACTTCACCAGAAAATAGCTATGGGATTTTGAAAAAGCACTTCACCCTCTGACCCTTAGTTTTCTTACTTGTAAACAAAAATGTGAGGTAAGTTTTCTTTAAGATTTTTTTTTTCTTTTCTTTTTTTTTTTTTGATTCCAAATTGATAAATACTCAATATGGAAATCTATAACTCCAGGATTTTAATATTGTAAATGCCTGGAAAACTAAACGTTGCAACTGACTTCCTACATAGCTTTTCTAATCATCAGATATTTATTATAATGTTTTTCCACTTCACAGTAAATATTAGTATATTGATTTTAATATTATATTTTACTTCATATTCTCTCCCAAAAGTATTGCATGGACACATGCACATACACACATACACACACACACACACACACCTTTCATATATCCAATTCTTTTAGAATTTAATTCTCAAATTTTATTTTTCAGCCAAAAATTTCTATTTCTAAAGAGATCTTTCAGGAGAAAAATATAACTTTATCCTCATATTTCTCCTTTTCTCCTTATTCATTCAATGCTGAAATTTCTTGCTGCCTTGGAACCTTTTTAACCATACAGTTATATACAGAAAGTCATTGAGTCTATTATGCCACTTAATAGCTGGGAAACCACAAAATTAGTATTGTATCATTCCATGTTTCAATTTTATGATAAATATAAAGGATACAGTTTACAACACTATGGTCCATTCCTGTCTATAACAGTGACACTAACAATAACCTTTGGCATTTTAATATACCATTTTTTTGCATAATTTAATAAATTTATTTGAAAAAAATTAACTCATTGAGCTAAGCTTTGGGTTTGTAAAAGAACAGATTAGTCAAACACTGTGTCTGAATTCACAGAGTTTCATTTATAGTGAAGAAACTAATGTAAACATAGAGTTAGAAAATATCTTCCTGGATAAGGAGAAGAATGTCACTGTAATAAATACAAAGTGAAATTTTAGTTAACAAGAAGTATCTGAATTTTTATAAGGCAATTGCATAGCAGGTGTTCTTTAAGAGGTGTATCTGGAAGGGAAGAATAGGATATTCCATAATGAAAACAGAGGATAAGGAAGAAGAGGGCAATTCATATTCTAGCCTTAGGAAGAAGCTTGCTTGAAGGCAAAAAAAAAAAAAAAAAAGGTGAGAAAGGATAAATGTATTGACAATCACAGTATGTATGTTATTGGATAATTGGGAAAATTGGATGAGTTTCAGTAGTTGTGGTCTTAGTGACATGGAACAGGGATGGGCATTTCCTAAAGCCTCTCCTAGGAAACATGTTAATTATTATTTGCTCACTAAAAGAATACCCATGTGGTTTCTTGTTAAAGATGCAAGATAATTTTACATAGGTGGAAATAGGTATGAAAAATATTTCATGAAACAAGCTGTCTTTCATTTTAACTAAGGAAAACATTTTGTAATTTAAGTAAACAAATACGATATTTTAATTAAACCATTTTAAATAAACAGTCCTTTATTTTTATCACTCCTTTACAGATAGCTTTACTTCATTTTGTTGCTTAAATTTTGCCCAGATTATATAGTAAATATAGGCATCTATTACCTTCAAAATATATCAAGAAATTGTAAGATCAAAGTCTCTTTTCTTGATCCAAAGAGTACAATCATTTTTATCTGATATGTTTAATAATGTCTCTTAAGTTCAAAACTAATTATTTTGGTATGCTCTGATCTTTGTGTTCTATGATATTCACTATTTTTGTCAGCTTTTGCTGACAAGAGTCTTATAAGTGAAGATTTTAAAAACATGTTACCTTAATTCTTTAACCTCTCAAAAATTTTACTAGCACTCAATATTTTTCCATCTTGCTGCTAATTTAGACATTTTCCCCCAAAAGAAACTGTAAAGGACAATTTAAGAATTTCTCAGAATGTTCATTGCAAAAGTCTTGCAAAAATTAACAATGAAACCACTGACTACATACAGAAGATCTTCTATGAACTCAAGTTTGCATCTTACTTGTTGATTTGCTGTGTCTTACTCTTAACATACCTAGTTTTTTAAAATTTATTTGGATTTCTATACATCTTGCTACAACCAAAATAGTTCTTTTCTTGCACTGGTCTATAAATTGCCCCCATCCTGTTCACATCCACTTAAATTTGAACCAACCTTCATGCAGATTGCCTAAATATCTTTTATTGACCACAGAATTAAAAGAATTCTCTTTTAACCATTTTAAATGCTGTGTTGTGCTGCCTAACATTTTAATACTTCTTAACTGCAAATTATTCAAGTTATCTTACCTCTTATATTGACCCTTTACCTAATTTTTAAAATTTGAGTATAGTTGGTGTACAATATTACATTAGTTTCGGGTGTACAACATAGTGTTTCAACAAATTTATGCATTACGGCATACTCATCACAAGTGTAGACACTATCTATCACCATACAAGGCTATTACAATAGCCTTGTTCCCTAGGCTGTGCCTTTTTCCCCCCGTGACTTATTCATTCTATAACTGGAAATCTGTACCTCTCATTCCCTTTCACCCATTTTGCCCATCCCACCATCCCCTTCCCTCTGGCAACCATGTTTGTTTTCTGTATTTCCAGGTCTGATTCTTTTTGTTTGTTTATTCATTTTTTTTTTGAGACCATACATGAGTAAACCATATCTTGACCCTTAACTTTTAAAGAGACTAGACAGAAGTAAAAACATATGCTTATCACATAAATAATTGAGGGAAAGAACAAATTTCACAAGTGCAGAAGTATGTAGTTGCACAATCCTCTGTTAAAGTTCTAGGAGATTTCCTTTATTCATAGGATTTTTGCCATGTAAATCAATACTTATTTTAAAATGGGCCATTAAGCTTTTAATTTGTACCTGCCTTTATGGTATAGCAAATGCAATAATTTCAAATAAGACATAGTATGTGTTCAGTGGAAGCTCATGATTCAGTCTAAGAAGACTTTCAGTTACATACCTATTCTTTACTGGTAGTGAGTGCTCTGATGGAAGCTGTGATGGGACCTCAGAGAGAGCAAAGCAAGACTGAGAAGTCAGAGGAAGTTTCCTCAAAGGGGGTAGATTGGAGAATCCCATCCTTCCTAAAACAGTTGTTTTCCTGCAGTACTGACTTTTAAAAGGATTCCAAATAATATCAAGTTCTTTGCTTTATACTTAAAATACAAAAATATCTGTCAAGTCTACTCCTTGATATAAGCCTTACGCTATTCAAACCAAACATTACCAAGTTTTGCAACTGTATCTCACATGGCAAGCTCTAAAAATCTTTGGCATAGACAGGCATGTGTGAAAAAAATTTTTTAAATCATAATATCATTTGAATATTTCCAACACCTCTACTGAAGAAATTGCATAAGAATTGTGTATCAAATTACCATTTCCTCATCAGTGTCAATCATAGTTAGGTCAGCATGTTGAGTGACACAGTTGTGTCTACTTGAATTCCAATCTTGTTCTTCTTTAGAGAAATAATAACATTTTTTTTGGAAACCAATCCAATCATCTGGGCAAGAATCCTGAGTATTCTTATATACTAAACCTGGAAATGAGACAAACACATTTATTAAAGGCCAGTAGAAATAATATGCCACTGTATTTTGAGATCAATGGCGAAAGACAAGATTGTGATGTAAGATTTTGATTATGACCAGAATTGCATATCTGTCATGCAACAAATTGAAAGACAAATTTCATGTTGTGTTAAAAGACAGCAGTTCAGGATTTGATAGGACACTGATATTCCATTGAACCCAAACCCCAGTGGTCCATCATCCGTCATAGGCCTACCAGTATGATTTTTATTTGAGTTAAGTCACCTATACCACTTTTGCGTAAGTGAAATATAACAAAATCCTAGCATTATCTGGGGGTAAAAAAGTACTAATTTATGTTAGGCTGTTATAATCTAGAATGCATGTTTTAGTTTCTAAGGAAACAATGAAAAGAATTAAACAGAATATATAATTAACAATATGTGTGTTTGATTGCTTATTGTCAGCTAGGTACCACCATCATTGTATGACTCTGAGTTAGCCACTGAAAAGAAGCCACATGAGATTTTGAAGGTAGAAATAAAGCAGAAAATTTTATTCTTAGAGACCTAGGGCATAGGGAATTCACAGGCCTTTAATGAGTTTGCTCTTGGTAGACTTGGCAGCTTGAGGTCTTTTTTAGACTTTAATCTTTAGGTTCTCCAAACTCATTAGTGCTTTAAGCCAAAATCATTAGTGACTATTTCTCCTCCAGCTACACAGCTTTCAGACCATCACTCCTCAGCTCCTTCCACAGTCATGTCATTCCTAATTACCATATTAAAGTCCTATGCTTGTAACATTTTCAGTGTCTGTTTTCCTGAAGGCACCCAGAATGAATCAGTTCTGAGTACCAAAAGTGGGTCTAAAGGAGCAAAACCTTAAGGATGAGCTATGGTATTGATTGTCCACATGATTCCCTTTAAAGGCATTGATTCAAACACCAGTCATAAACGGGATGCTGGTGATATATGGTATATGACCATAAAACAAATTATCACCTATAGTAAATCTGATGCCAAGTACCTATAGAAGGTAAAGCTCTTAACACCCTTTTCTTTTTCTTTTTTTTCTTTCTGAAAAAAGATTTTATTTATTTATTTGACAGAGCAAGAGAGGGAACACAGCAAGGAGAGTGGGAGAGGGATAAACAGGCTTCCCACTGAACAGGCAGCCAGAGTCAGGGGCTCAAACCCAGAACCCTGGGATCATGACCTGAACAGACGCTTAATGACTGAGCCACCCAGGAGCCCCACCTTTTTCTTTTCTTTTTCTTTCTTTCTTTTTTTTTTTTTAATTTAATTCCAGTTAGTTATCATACATTGTTATACTAGTTTCAGGAGTAAATATTGTGATTCACCACTTCCATACACCCCTCTGTGCTTATCACAAGTACCCTCCTTCATCCTCATCACCTATTTAACCCATCTCCCACCTCCCTCCCCTCTGATAATCATCAGTTTGTTAGTGAGGAGCCTGGGTGGCTCACTCTGTTAAGCATCTGCCTTCGGCTCAGGTCATGATCCCAGGGTCCTGGGATTGAGCTGCACATTGGGCTCCCTGCTCATGGGGAAGCCTGTTTCTCCCTCTCCCATTGCTTGTATTCTCTCTCTTGCTGTTTCTCTGTCAAATAAATAAAATCTTTAAAAAAAAAATCATCAGTTTGTTCTCTATAATTACGTTTGTTTCCTGATTTGTCTCACCATTTTTCCCCTTTGCTTGTTTTGTTTCTTAAATTCCACATGTGAGTGAAATCATATGGTATTTGTCTATCTCTGTCTGACTTATTTCACTTAGCATTATACTTTCTAGCTCCATCCACCTCATTACAAACAGTGAGATTTCATTCTTTGTCATGCCAAATTATATTTCACTGTAAATATACATCACATCTCTTTTACCCAGTCATCTACTGATGGACTCGTGGGTGACTTCCATACCTTGGTTATTATAAATAACGCTGCTATATACATAAGGGTGCATGTACCCCTTTGAATTAATGTTTTCATATTCCTTGGGTAAATACCCAGGAGTGTGACTGCTGAATCATAAGGTACTTTGATTTTTAAATTTTTAAGGAACCTCCATACTGTTTTCCAGGGTGGCTGCATTGTTTGCATTTCCAGCAAAAATGCACGAATATTCCTTTCTCTCCACATCCTCACCAATACCTGTTTTTTCTTGTGTTGTGGGTTTTAGCCATTCTGACAGGTGTGAGGGCATATCTCATTATAGTTTTTATTTACACTTCCCTTAATAGGTGATACTGAACCTATTTATGTGTGTGTTGGCTATATGTATGTCTTCTTTGGAGAAATGTCTGTTCATGTCTTCTGCCCATTTTTAAATTGGATTATTTGTCTTTTGGGTGTTTAGTTTTATAAGTTCTTTATGTATTTTGGAT